>NC_057795.1:87685786-87695213 GCF_018294505.1 Triticum aestivum | reverse complement strand
CACGTGCCATTGCGCCTCCGGCCGCCGTCGCCCCGCCACCGCCACCGCCGGTGCCGATCCGGCCGGATCCGTCCGCCCCGACCCGCCGGCGTCATCCTCCGGCCTCCTCCTCTCCATCTGCGACCTGCAGCTCCGGCCAACCTCGGTTCACGCGCCCGTGCCCGATCCAGATCCAGTTCCTAGAGGTTGACCTCGTTTTTTTCGCCAAGTCTGCATAATTTTATGACATGTTCATCGCATCATAACTTTGCACCCGTGGCTCCGTTTTGGGCGTGTAGCATACGATTTGTTCATATCGACGAGTACATCATTTTATCTCATTGCATCATTTTCATTTGAGCTCATCTTGATGCCCGAAATGCTGTTGGAAAAGGGCTATGTGATGTTAGTTTCAGATTCTTATCAGAACATGCACTTTTGTCATTTTTGCTATGATTGATGTGTGCATCTTATGAACTTGAGCCCTACATATGTTTTGAACTATGCCATGCCATCTTTGCAGGGGTGTATGCCATGTATTTTTGTGACCAATATGGTGAATAGCACAAGCATGTAAGCTAGGCCTCATGATGTTGCTGTTTTTAGTCCCTGTTCTGCTGTTATTTTTATGCCATGTAAACTTGATGCTACAGAGAGATCCATGCATATTTTGAGATACTTCAGTAAGGATGTTTTGAACATATGGTTATGCTCTATCCATTCATGCCCCTGTTTGAAATTATGGAGTAGTCTAGCATGTCATTTTTGTGCTCTACTTTTGCTACAAAATGTTTCCTGGCAGATTGTTTACATGTTATTCAATTTTGCCAAGGTTGTTGTAGTTGATCCTTGCATTCTATGAACTTGTTCTTGGAACGGATAGCTTCATAAACATGTCTTCTTGCTGATGCTATGCTTATCTTGTCATGCAATGACTTGTGGTGAGTGAATCGAGCTCGCGAAGATGCCTTCATAATTCTGTCAATGCCATGCCCTGTATGCTGAATTTGTTAACGAAACTTGCTATGTTTACATGGATGCCATCATTTCTTCTGATCCTTTTTGGCTCATGGTCAGTAAGGGAATTTTGTTCTACGCTTTGAGTAGAATCATGTCAGGCCTTGTTTTGCTATTATAAGTTCCTGTAGCATGTTGATTACTTGCTCTGAACATTGCTACCTGATGCTGTTTATGCCATGTCCAACCTGATATTTTTTGCACTTTTGCCATGCTTGTTTGAACCTATTATGGTGTGATTTAGCCGTAGCTCAGTGTTCCTCCTTTGTCAAGCATCTCCTTGAGATCACTGCCATATGCTTTGTTATTGTGTTGGGGTGCTGTAGCATAGTTTCTTGTTGCATGCTAAGTAGCATCGTGCTGTTAATCGCAGATTTGTGTCATTCTTGTTTTGCTTGCCATTTGCAAACCGTGCATCCGATTCCGGTGATATTTATATCGATTTCAACCGAAATCATCTCATCTTTCCAGCAGCATAATTGGTTTGCCAAGTTGATGCCTAGTTCATCATTTCCCTTCCTGAGCACGCATACGCATCGCATATCACATCTCGCATATCGTGTCATGTATTGCATCATGTTGCTTGTGCATTGCTCCATGTTTGATTGTTGTTCCATTGCTTGTGTTATTGCTTTGGGTAGACCGGTAGACGAGTTCGTGCACGAGGAACCTGTTCAGAACGCTTACGAGGATCAAGCCTTCGACAACTCTGGGAACTTTGCAGGCAAGATGACCATACACTCGATATCACTTCTATCTTTGCTTTGCTAGTTGCTCTCTCTATCGCTATGTTAGCTCTACCTATCACTTGTTTATCATGCCTCCCATATTGCCATGTCAACCCTCTAACCATCCTTTCCTAGCAAACCGTCGTTTGGCTATGTCACCGCTTTTGCTCAGCCCCTCTTATAGCGTTGCTAGTTGCAGGTGAAGATGAAGTTTGTTCCTTGTTGGAACATGGATACTTTGGGATATCACAATATCTCTTGTTTAATTAATGCACCTATATACTTGGTAAAGGGTGGAAGGCTCGGCCTTATGCCTGGTGTTTTGTTCCACTCTTGCCGCCCTAGTTTCCGTCATACCAGTGTTATGTTCCTTGATTTTGCGTTCCTTACGCGGTTGGGTGATTTATGGGACCCCCTTGACAGTTTGCTTTGAATAAAACTCCTCCAGCAAGGCCCAACCTTGGTTTTACCATTTTCCACCTAAGCCTTTTTCCGTTGGGTTTTCGCGAGCCCGAGGGTCATCTTTATTTACCCCCCCGGGCCAGTGCTCCTCCGAGTGTTGGTCCAAACTAGAGCACCGTGCGGGACCGTCCCTTGGCAACTTGGGTTATGTTGGTACTTGTACGCTTAGATTATCCGGTGTGCCCTGAGAACGAGATATGTGCAGCTCCTATCGGGATTTGTCGGCACAGCGGGTGGTCTTGCTTGTCTTGTTTTACCATTGTCGAAATGTCTTGCGAACCGGGATTCCGAGACTGATCGGGTCTTCCCGGGAGAAGGTATATCCTTCGTTGACCGTGAGAGCTTATGATGGGCTAAGTTGGGACACCCCTACAGGGTATATTATCTTTCGAAAGCCGTGCCCGCGGTTATGAGGCAGATGGGAATTTGTTAATGTCTGGTTGTAGAGAACTTGACACCTTCCTTCATTAAAATGCATCAACCGTGTGTGTAGCTGTGATGGTCTCTTCTCGGCGGAGTCCGGGAAGTGAACACGGTTTGAGTTATGTATGAACGTAAGTAGTTTCAGGATCACTTCTTGATCACTTCTAGCTTCTCGACCGATGCGTTGCTTCTCTTCTCGCTCTCACATGCGTATGTTAGCCACCATATATGCTTAGTGCTTGCTGCAGCTCCACCATATTACCCCTTTTCCTACCTTGAGCTTAAATAGTCTTGATCTCGCGGGTGTGAGATTGCTGAGTCCCCGTGGCTCACAAATTCTACCAAAACAGATGCAGGTGCCGAGGATACCAGCGCAAGTGGGGTAACTGAGCTCAAGTGGGAGTTTGACGAGGATCTTGGTCATTACTATGTTTCGTTTCCAGATGATCAGTAGCGGAGCCCAGTTGGGGCGATCGGGGATCTAGCATTTGGGGTTGTCTTCTTTTCATTTGGATTTGACCGTAATCGGTCTATGAGTGTATTTTGGATGATGTATGATTTATTTATGTATTGTGTGAAGTGGCGATTGTAAGCCAACTCCCTTTATCCCATTCTTGTTCATTACATGGGATTGTGTGAAGATGATCCTTCTTGCGACAAAACCACCATGCAGTTATGCCTCTAAGTCGTGCTCTGACACGTGGGAGATATCGCCGCATCGTGGGCGTTATAAGTTGGTAATCAGAGCCATCCCTGACTTAGGAGCCCCCTTCTTGATTGATTGCTGGCGTTGTTGAGTCTAGAACAAAAATGTTTTGAGTCTTAGGATTATATATATCGGAGAGTAGGATTACTTTTTTACTCCTCAGTCCCTTCGTCGCTCTGGTGAGGTCTCTTGACGTAGATGTTTTGACTTTCCTCTCCTCAAATTTCACTAAATTTTTTTTAGGATCACGCGGGTATCTTGGAATCGTTCCGATGGTTTTGTGTCGAGAACATTGTTCTTGGTGCCTCCTGACATTTAGGGGTTGTGGCAGTGTCCCGGGGAGTTGAGCTCCGAGGTGTTGTCGTCACAATTTTATCATTGGAGTTCTGGAATACCTGAGTTTTGCCGACATCGAAAATCTCTTTTATGCAGTTGTTGGTGAGATAACCTCGACGTCACCCATTACTGGGGAGTTCGGGAGTATTGCCATAACTCGTATAACGGATGCTTTTCGAAGGTTGAGGTACACGATTTCCGAAGGTTTCTTGGTTATGTGTTGACAGATGGATACGGCTGGATGTAGGGATTGTTAGTTTGGGTGAGATATATTGCTTCCCCTGTATCCCTAACACCTGATTGCATAACCAGAAAGTTTCGGGAGTTTATAGGTGGGATTCAAGTAGCTCTAGCATTTCTTCCCGCAGATATTTGGTTTGTGATTGGGTAATCCTTACCACTTATTTGTTCCAGTTGTACCTTGTTTATTTCATTCATCAACCCCTTATCAAGTGGCTTCTCACCTTAATGGATGTGTGATGTTAGCTTTGAGAATTCATTCGTTCATCCTTGTTCGAATGTTTATTGTGAAGACTATAAGTTGCAATTTCTATCTGTTGATTCAACTTGTCTATCTGTCTATCAAGATGCTATCGGATGTCACCCTCTTCAGGATGGCTTCGCCAACGCGTCAGAATCCAGAACGCAATGATGGGAGTCAGGTGAACCCTCCACCTCCACCTCCGCCTCCGGAGGCATGGCAAGCTTTGATGGCAACCACAAACGCCAACCCTCAGTTGTTGATTCAGTTGATGCAAGAGTGCAACCAAGGCCAAGGCAACCAAGGGAATCAAGGTCAAGGGTAGTTCAACCATCAGCCTCAGTTTCCTACCCTCAATCAGTTCCTTGCAAATCAGCCGAAGTCTTTCAGCTACTGTGCCGAGGCCACAGACGCCGACGATTGGCTCGTGGATATCAACAAGCATTTTGAATGCAGCAATGTCAGGCCTGAGGACTACGTCAAGTTCGCTTCTTTTCAGCTCAAGGACCAAGCAGCTGATTGGTTCCAGCAATACAAGGATTCCAGAGGAGGTCGAGTGATTACTTGGACTGATTTTTGTCGGGACTTTAAAGCTCACCACATTCCTACCAGTGTTGTTGAGAGCAAGCGTGAGGAGTTCCGCAATCTCAAGCAAGGCAACATGTTAGTGTACGAATACAACAAGCAGTTTCAGAAACTTGCTCGCTTCGCTAAACAAGACGTTCCTGATGAAAAGAGTATGATCTATCAATTCAGAGGTGGCCTTAGAGAGGATCTGCAGTTAGCTCTCGTTCTTGTTGAGCCTACTCAGTTTGATCAATTCTACAATATGGCCCTCAAGAAAGAAGGTGCTCAGCTCAAGTGTGAGGCTTCTAAGAAGAGAATCAGGGATGCAGTTCAGTCTTCTTCTTCCTCACAAGTGGCAGCTAAGCAGCAGAAGTTCTACCTTCCTCCTCCTCCGTTTTGTCAGCCTTACCAGCAGAAGAACTCAGGTGGTCGTGGATCTTCCCACCCACCCAATCTAGGCTTTCAGAACAAGTCAAATTCTCAAGCTCCAAGGTCAAATGCTCCTTATCACCGTCCGCTATCAGAGGTGACTTGCAACAAGTGCCAGCAGAAAGGTCACTATGCGAACAAGTGTTTCAACCAAAGGCGCCTTCCTCCTCCTCCTCCTGTGAGGTCTTCAAGCAATGCAGTGGTCAAGCATAATCCAAAGTCTGCAAAGGTGAACATGATGAATGCAGCGCAAGCAGAGGATTCTTCTGGCGTGATAATGGGTAATCTTCCAGTTAATGATATTCCTGCAAAAGTCTTATTTGATACCGGTGCATCGCATTGTTTCATGTCTAGATCATTTGTTGCAAAGCATGATTTCATTTCGGAAATCTTGGAAAAAACCATGGGAGTTGTTTCTCCTGCCTCTTCTATGAGGGCTACCACAATGATTCCGGATGTTTCTATCAAGATGGGCGACTATAAATTTCTGTCTAAACCAATTGTCCTTGGTGACTCTGATATCGATCTTATTCTTGGGATGGACTGGCTTTCTAAGCACAAGGCTCAGCTTGATTGTGCTTCCAGGGAAATTCAATTGACACACCCTTCTGAGGATGTTATCATCTATGCCGCTTGTGATGAAACCATTCGGTTGTTTTCTCTCAATGAGAAGGGCGAGTTGAATTCTATCTCTCAGATTCCAGTCGTTTGTGAGTACCAAGATGTTTTTTTAGAAGAGCTTCCGGGTATGCCTCCGCATCGGCCAGTCGAATTCGTTATCGATCTTGAGCCTGGCACTGAACCCGTTTGCAAGCGTCCATACAAGCTTGGACCTAAAGAACTGAAGGAATTGAAGAAACAGCTCGATGAATAAGAGCCTCTGGGTTTGATCAGACCGAGTTCATCTCCATGGGGTTGTGGAGTTCTTTTTGTCCAGAAGAAGGATGGCACGGACCGACTGTGCATCGATTACCGTCCATTGAACAAGAAGACAATCAAGAACAAGTATCCACTTCCCAACATCAATGAGCTTTTCGAGCAACTCAAAGGTGCTAAAGTATTCTCCAAGCTTGACCTTCGTATGGGTTATCATCAGATTCGCATTCGTGAACAAGATATTCCCAAGACAGCATTCAGAACAAGCTATGGTTCTTATGAATATACTGTCATGTCTTTCGGCCTTGTCAATGCTCGTCCAACATTATCTTGAATGATGAACTTCATCTTCAACCCCTACACCAATGAATTCGTCTTGGTGTATCTCGATGATATTTTGGTCTTCTCCAAGAACAAGCAGGATCATGCCAAACATTTGTGATTGGTGCTCGACAAGCTCAGAGAGCATCAATTGTATGCGAAGTTTTCCAAATGTGAGTTCTGGCTTGATGAAGTTCTTTATCTTGGCCACATCATCTCCGCCAAGGGAATCGCTGTTAATCCCAAGAAGGTGTCTGCAGTTGTGAATTGGGAACCTCCTCAGAATGTCAAGCAGCTCCGCTATTTTCTTGGTCTTGCAAGCTATTGCCGAAGATTCATTGAGAACTTCTCTAAGATTGCAAAGCCTCTTTCCAACCTCCTCCAGAACCATGTCAAGTATGTCTGGACGCCTGAGTGTGACGTTGCTTTCAACACCCTCAAAGAGAAGCTAGTCACAGCTCCTGTCTTGACTCCTCCTGATGAATCCAAGCCATTCGAAGTTTTCTGTGATGCTTCTCTTCAAGGTCTCGGTGCTGTGTTAATGCAAGAGAAGAAAGTTGTGGCCTATACCTCTCGTCAGTTGAAGCCCAACGAAAAGAACTACCCCACTCACGATCTCGAGTTGGCGGCAGTTGTCCATGCATTGATAACATGGAGACATCTCTTGTTGGGAAGGAAAGTGGACATTTTCACCGATCACAAGAGTCTCAAGTATATCTTCACTCAACCCAACCTCAACCTCAGACAAACTCGATGGGTCGAAATGATTCAAGAGTACAATCCAAGTATTGAATATACTCCTGGCAAGGCGAATGTGATTGCAGATGCTTTGAGCAGAAAGGCTTATTGCAACAGCTTAATTCTCAAGCCCTTCCAACCGGATCTTTGTGAAGCTTTCCGCAAACTGAAATTTCAAGTTGTTCCTCAAGGCTTTCTTGCCAACCTCATAGTCTCTCCTACTTTGGAAGATCAAATTCGTGAGGCACAACTCCTGGATACCATGGTGAAAAAGGTGAAACGTGGTATCGACAAGGGCATTCCCAAATACAAGTGCTATTGCTTGGATGACAAAGATACTATTTTCTTCGAGGACCGAATTGTGGTTCCTAAAGGTGATCTGAGAAAAGTCATCATGAACGAGGCACACAATTCACTTCTATCCATTCATCCTGGAAGTACGAAGATGTACCATGACCTCAAGCAGTCGTATTGGTGGACTCGAATGAAGCGAGAAATTGCTCAATTCGTGAATGAATGTGATGTAGGGTGAAAGCAGAACACCAACGACCAGCTGGTCTCCTCGAACCTCTTGCTATTCCGGAATGGAAGTTTGATCATATCAAGATGGACTTTGTGACTGGTTTTCCTAAGTCTAAGCGTGGGAACGATGCTATTTTCGTTGTCATTGACAAGCTTACTAAAGTGGCTCATTTCCTTCCTATCAAAGAATCCATCACAGCAGCTCAGCTGGCAGAGTTATACACCTCCAGGATTGTCTCCTTGCACGGCATTCCACAATTGATCTCTTCAGACCGTGGAAGCATCTTCACTTCTAAGTTCTGGGACTCCTTTTAGAAGGCCATGGGCACCAACATTCGTTTCAGTACAGCTTTCCATCCTCAAACTAGTGGCCAAGTCGAGCGAGTCAATCAAATCCTTGAAGACATGCTCAGGGCTTGTGTCATCTCTTTCGGTATGAAGTGGGAAGATTGTCTTCCATATGCCGAGTTCTCCTACAACAACAGTTTCCAAGCGAGTTCGGGCAAGGCCCCATTCGAAATTCTCTATGGCAGAAAGTGTCGTACTCCTCTCAATTGGTCGGAGACAGGTGAACATCAACTTCTTGGCAACGACTTGATCACAGAAGCCGAAGAAATGTGCAAAGTCATTCGTGAGAATCTCAAAGCCGCGCAATCGCGCCAGAAGAGCTATTATGATGACAAGCACCGTGACTTGGCTTTTGAAATCGGAGACCATGTCTACCTCCGCGTCTCTCCAATGAAAGGCACTCGTCGCTTCGGTATCAAAGGGAAGCTTGCCCCTAGATACGTGGGTCCTTTCAAGATCATTGGCAAAAGAGGCGATCTCGCCTATCAACTTGAGCTTCCGTCCAATTTTGCAAACGTGCACGATGTGTTTCACGTGTCACAGCTTCGCAAGTGCTTCAAGACTCCTGAGCGCACTATCAACTTCGAAGAAATTGACCTCCAAGAAGATATCTCTTATCATGAGCACCCCGTTGCTATTCTTGAAGAAACCGAGCGCAAGACTCGCAACAAGTCAATCAAATTCCTGAAAGTGAAGTGGTCACACCATTCCGACCGAGAAGCCACCTGGGAGCATGAGGATCACCTCCGTTCCGAATATCCGGAGTTCTTTCAGTCCTAGATCTCGGGAAGAGATCCTCTTCTAGTGGTGGAGTGTTGTAACACCCCGGATGTAACTTTCCATATTTGTAACTCCAACTCTTGCCATTTTCGGCTATGTGCTATGATATTCCCTTCGTGGTTGGGTTTTTGTCTTTTGTTTTGCATTTTGTTCATGTCATGCATCTCATATCATGTCATCATGTGCATCTCATTTGCATACGTGTTCGTCTCATGCATCCGAGCATTTTCCCCGTTGCCCGTTTTGCAATCCGGCACTCCCACATGCACCGGCGCACCCCTCTTGTCTCTTTTCGTGTGCGGGTGTTAAACGTTCTCGGAATGGACCGAGCCTTGCCAAGTAGCCCTGGTATAGCACTGGTACACCTCCTATCAAGTTTCGTGCCATTTGGAGGTCGTTTGATACTCCAACGGTTAACCGGGTATTCGCAAAGGCCTCTTTTGGGTTGCAGCCCAACACCCCTCCAAAACAGCCCCAAAACCCATCTAAGTCACTTCCATGCTCTCCGTCGTCGGATCACGATCGTGTGGGCGAAAACTACACCCCATTTGGAGTCTCCTAGCTCCCTCTACCTATAAATATGTGCACCCCTCCAAAATTTGCGGATCCCGAAACCCTAGCCCGCTCCCACTCCGCCGCCGTGCGGAGCCGGACACGTCCGCCGCCGCACCCCAGCCACTCGGGCCGCGGCACGTGGCACGCCGCCGCGTCCCG
>NC_057795.1:87641053-87685430 GCF_018294505.1 Triticum aestivum | reverse complement strand
TCGCCGCGCCCGACCCCGCCGCGCCCCGCCACCGCCTCCACCGGTGCCGATCCGGCCGGATCCGTCCGCCCAGACCCGCCGGCGTCCTCCTCCGGCCTCATCCTCTCCATCCGCGACCTGCAGCTCTGGCCAACCTCGGTTCGCGCGCCCGTGCCCGATCCTGATCCAGTTCCTAGAGGTTGACCTTGTTTTTTCGCCAAGTCTGTATAATTTTATGACATGTTCATTGCGTCATAACTTTGCACCCGTGGCTCCGTTTTGGGCATGTAGCATACCGATTTGTTCATATTGACGAGTACATCATTTTATCTCATTGCATCATTTTCATTTGAGCTCATCTTGATGCCCGAAATGCTGTTGGAAAAGGGCTATGTGATGTTAGTTTCAGATTCTTATCAGAACATGCACTTTTGTCATTTTTGCTATGATTGATGTGTGCATCTTATGAACTTGAGCCCTACATATGTTTTGAACTATGACATGCCATCTTTACAGGGGTGTATGCCATGTATTTTTTGACCAATATGGTGAATAGCACAAGCATGTAAACTAGGCCTCGTGATGTTGCTGTTTTTAGTCCCTGTTGTGCTGTTATTTTTATGCCATGTAAACTTGATGCTACAGAGAGATCCATGCATATTTTGAGATACTTCAGTAAGGATGTTTTGAACATATGGTTATGCTCTATCCATTCATGCCCCTGTTTGAAATTATGGAGTAGTCTAGCATGTCATTTTCGTGCTCTACTTTTGCTACAAAATGTTTCCTGGTAGATTGTTTACATGTTATTCAATTTTGCCAAGGTTGTTGTAGTTGATCCTTGCATTCTATGAACTTGTTCTTGGCATGGATAGCTTCATAAACATGTCTTCTTGCTGATGCTATGCTTATCTTGTCATGCAATGACTTGTGGTGAGTGAATCGAGCTCGCGAAGATGCCTTCATAATTCTGTCAATGCCATGCCCTGTATGTTGAATCTGTTTACATGGATGCCATCATTTCTTCTGATCCTTTTTGGCTCATGGTCAGTAAGGGACTTTTGTTCTATGCTTTGAGTAGAATCATGTCAGGCCTTGTGTTGCTATTATAAGTTCCTGTAGCATGTTGATTACTTGCTCTGAACATTGCTACCTGATGTTGTTTATGCCATGTCCAACCTGATATTTTTTGCATTTTTGCCATGCTTGTTTGAACCTGTTATGGTGTGATTTAGCCGTATCTTAGTGTTTCTCTTTTGTCAAGCATCTCCTGTAGATCACTGCCATATGCTTTGTTATTGTGTTGGGGTTCTGTAGCATAGTTTCTTGTTGCATGCTAAGTAGCATCGTGCTGTTAATAGCAGATTTGTGTCATTCTTGTTTTGCTTGCCATTTGCAAACCGTGCATCCGATTCCGATGATCTTTATATCGATTTCAACCGAAATCATCTCATATTTCTAGCAACATACTTGGTTTGCCAAGTTGATGCCTTGTTCATCATTTCCCTTCCGGAGCACGCATACGCATCGCATATCACATCTCGCATATCGTGTCATGTATTGCATCATGTTGCTTGTGCATTGCTCCATGTTTGATTGTGGTTCCATTGCTTGTGTTCTTGCTTTGGGTAGAGCCGGGAGATGAGTACATGCATGAGGAACCTGTTGATAATGCTTACGAGGATCAAGCCTTTGACAACTCTGAGAACTTTGCAGGCAAGATGACCATACCCTCGATATCACTTCTATCTTTGCTTTGCTAGTTGCTCGCTCTATCGCTATGTTAGCTCTACCTATCACTTTCTTATCATGCCTCCCATATTGCCATGTCAAGCCTCTAACCATCCTTTCCTAGCAAACCGTTGTTTGGCTATGTCACCGCTTTTGCTCAGCCCCTCTTATAGCGTTGCTAGTTGCAGGTGAAGATGAAGTTTGTTCCTCGTTGGAACATGGATACTTTGGGATATCACAATATCTCTTGTTTAATTAATGCACCTATATACTTGGTAAAGGGTGGAAGGCTTGGCCTTATGCCTGGTGTTTTGGTCCACTCTTGCCGCCCTAGTTTCCGTCATACCAGTGTTATGTTCCTTGATTTTGTGTTCCTTACGCGGTTGGGTGATTTATGGGACCCCCTTGATAGTTCGCTTTGAATAAAACTCCTCCAGCAAGGCCCAACCTTGGTTTTACCATTTGCCACCTAAGCCTTTTTCCCTTGGGTTTTCGTGAGCCTGAGGGTCATCTTTATTTACCCCCCCCCCCCGGGCCAGTGCTCCTCCGAGTGTTGGTCCAAACTAGAGCACCGTGCGGGACCGTCCCTTGGCAACTTGGGTTATGTTGGTACTTGTACGCTTAGCTTATCTGGTGTGCCCTGAGAACGAGATATGTGCAGCTCCTATCGGGATTTGTCGTCACAGCGGGTGGTCTTGTTGGTCTTGTTTTACCATTGTCGAAATGTCTTGCGAACCGGGATTCCGAGACTGATCGGGTCTTCCCGGGAGAAGGTATATCCTTCGTTGACCGTGAGAGCTTATGATGGGCTAAGTTGGGACACCCCTGTAGGGTATATTATCTTTCGAAAACCGTGCGCGCGGTTATGAGGCAGATGGGAATTTGTTAATGTCCGGTTGCAGAGAACTTGACACTTGACTTCATTAAAATGCATCAACCGTGTGTGTAGCTGTGATGGTCTCTTCTCGGTGGAGTCCGGGAACTGAACACGGTTTGAGTTATGTATGAACATAAGTAGTTCCAGGATCACTTCTTGATCACTTCTAGCTTCCCGAACGATGTGTTGCTTCTCTTCTCGCTCTCACTTGCGTATGTTAGCCACCATATATGCTTAGTGCTTGCTGCAGCTCCACCATATTACCCCTTTTCCTACCTTGAGCTTAAATAGTCTTGATCTCGCGGGTGTGAGATTGCTGAGTCCCCATGGCTCACAGATTCTACCAAAACAGATGCAGGTGCCGAGGATACCAGCGCAAGTGGCGCAACTGAGCTCAAGTGGGAGTTTGACGAGGATCTTGGTCGTTACTATGTTTCGTTTCCAGATGATCAGTAGCGGAGCCTAGTTGGGGCGATCGGGGATCTAGCATTTGGGGTTGTCTTCTTTTCATTTGGATTTGACCGTAGTCGGTCTATGAGTGTATTTTGGATGATGTATGATTTATTTATGTATTGTGTGAAGTGGCAATTGTAAGCCAACTCTCTTTATCCCATTCTTGTTCATTACATGGGATTGTGTGAAGATGACCCTTCTTGCGACAAAACCACCGTGCAGTTATGCCTCTAAGTCGTGCTTCGACACGTGGGAGATATAGCCGCATCGTGGGTGTTACACACGTACACATAACACATTTACTAGTAATAAATTCTAAAGGACAAATGCCAGTATGCCACACAAGTTCATCTCCAATTCATGTGATAAATTTGTGCACGACTAGTCTACATATATTCACAGCGCTACCGTTCACAATTACCGTACTCCACTTACACGTTATAGATGGGCTACATGCATGTCCTCCTCCAGGTTCCTGTCCCAGGTGTTCTTCATGGATGGCATGATCCATAGCGGTGGGCAACGGGAATCATTGTTGCAGCTTTCTAGTCCGGTTCCACACGATGGAGACTCATCCAAGCTGAAGCGGCATAAATCAGGGATAGCGTGTCCCAGCATGTCGTTCATCCGGCGGTGCGCAATGAAGACACAACCATGCTTCATGAATGGCAGGCCTTCCGTGTCGTGCACAGAAGGTGGCATCCGCTTCACAATGGGGTAGCTGTCCCCGATGAAAAGCGAGTACTCTCCAAGAGTGTTCCTCGGCACCCACGTAGCATCACGGGGGTCGAACTCGGCGCCGTTCATCTGGTACACGCGGCATCCCAGATCTAGACACATGGTGACGTACATAGTCAAGGTCCATGCATAATAATGTTGTGCTCAAATATGGCTGTCAGTAATACTGTGCAGCAAATAGTACTACTCCAGTATAGAGGAAGTAAAATAACCGGCTTATTATATATAGCCACTCTTGGCTACATGGATGAGATAGTAAGACATGGAAAAACAAAAATGGTGGCAGCTAGTGGGTTAAAGTCTTCAAGGGCCCAGCTAGCTATACGTGTCCTCCAAGGTAAAAAGTACTCCTACTAGTAGTACTAAGTATACTACTAGTACAACAATGAAAGAGAAGGAGAGAGGGTTAAAAAATGGAATACCTGGGTAGATGGTGACGGTACGATCGTGGTAGATTGTGTGACCATGTTGCACATCAGTGGTACCATGGGTAACGTATGCTAAGATAGTTGATCCCAATATGCCAAAGTCAGCTACAAGGTTCCAGGTTAGACTGAATCACGGATGCAAATGCACATCCAGGATCGGCGATCTTATTTTGATCGGGGGATGACTGGTCCCTGCAAAATAATGGAGTACCGTTAGGGATGCAAATGATGGTTTGTGCATTCCGTTTGTAATCTCTCGTATCGTAGGATGGCAACCAGATGAAACAAGTCCCCTGGTTTGTCAGCGCGAAGATGTGGCCTAGATGGCGCACGGCGTCTTCGAACATGTAGGGGTACAAATCTGCCGCCGCCAACATGCGCTAGCCTCTGCCGTTACTGCATCTTGCATTGATGGCAATCCTTATGTTGAACACCGCGATGAGATAGTAATCATCGTAGCCGCGTCGCTTTGTCGGTGGGTCCGCAATTGCTATCTTCTTCAATCTCATGTAGGCATCATCATACGTATTCAAGCCTAGCCAGTCCGGAAGGCCGATCCCAATGGTGGAGAAGGGGTCTACTGGAACGGCCGCACTGCTGTGGATGTTGTGCAAAATGATGGTGGTATCCGGCCGGAGGTATGCAAGCCAATCTTCATTGGCACCGACCCAGACCTACATATAAGACGGTGGGCAGCGGAGAAATTACGGGATGGAAATGGAATAACTAAGTACTACATGATCAAACTCCATTACTGACCTGCTCATCGGACAAAATCTGACTACCTCTCAACGTCGGCAACTCTAGCGGAGTCAACGTGCAACCATGGCTAGGGAGCGGTGGACTGTTCGAAGGATTGTCCCATAGAAGAACGTTCTCCTCGAGGACGCATGGAAGACCAACAAGCATGGCCTTTTCCCAAACCTGTTTAAGCAGCATCTTGAAAAAGTTGGTGCAGGAAGCACCGAGTCTTGCGGCGATCTGAGCGGCATGCGATTTATCCCAGAGGATCGTCGTCCAAGGTCTCCCAGCCCCGACGAGGAGGAGAACCGCCTGGCGAATCCATGGGAGCAGCGACGAACTGCCTTCTCTTCGGGGGAAGGGGAACTGGCGAGGAGGAGATAAGAGCGTAGTAACCGCAGGGCCTCGTCCCTTCCAACTTTAGATCGTTCCTCAGCGAAGGGGTGAGGCTATTATTTACTACTAGTACTAGCATTATGGAACGTTATGGGATTGCATTATACTTCAAATAATAGCACTAGTAAGAAATTTTTGGCACTAGGTAGTAGTTTTTGGCGTGGATTAAGAGATTTTGGGTATGTTTTTGCCATTTTTTGTACACACCAACTTGTGTCAAAAAACGTCTTACATTATGTGAAGGAGGAGTACGTACTCGTACTGTAGCAGTACCAGTACTACTTTTCTCAACTACGAGTATTAGTGCGATGTACTGTACTTCTAGTCTAGTCTAGTCTAGTATAGTGCACCAGTTTTGAACTCTTGAATCTCAGGGCCAAGGAGCTACAGTTGGAAGTGGAGGGTACTACTATTCTCTAGAACCATCGTTGTACTATCAATGCAGGGGAAGTACACCTGCATAGTGGCCAGGTGGGTACTCTCGGTGCTATATTCAGCCGCTCCTCTCATGCACACACTAGCAGCCTGTTTATCAATGACGGTTACTGCGGTCTGCGGGGGCAGAACATTTGAGTTATTTGATACAGCGAGACTAGGCTTTTCGCTTCCATTTGTCGAGGTGTAATGGATCTCGTCGAACTTTGTTAGTAGTTCCTTCTTTATGAATGAGATGAAGCAAAGCTTTTGCCTCCATTTCAAAAAAAACATGTCAAGAGGAATTTCTTTTATAGTAGAGCCGATAATGGAGTGAAGTCCATGCGTGCAATGCCACAAGCTACAGAATACTAGTAGTACATCACTTTACATAGAGTACAGAGCCATATTGCACAGTTCCCAATGCCCCGCCAGGCTTTTCTGGCTCCTCGGGCTTAATTGGGAGGCGCTAGTTTAAATATGCTACTAGTAGCTGATGAGGAAGCTGCAAGCGAGGTGCGGCTAGGGCGAGCACGCGAGCCACGGGATGCTGGGAAGGAAAACCTGTTCACATGGCTAGGCTGTCCAGTGCACCCAGATTGTGGGGCCGCACGTCCGTTTGACTTCAAAACTCACCCCGTGTAAAATATTGGCTCGCAGCGAAGTGTAGTAGTACTATTTTTTAAAAGGCTGCCGTGCGTTCGGCCGGGATCGAACCCACAAAATGAGGTATACACTCCCGCGACCACTAGTAGTACTCGTTGGTGTACAACGCAACCTAGAATCGCCTTTTGTCGCTAGTAGTACGTACATTGTTCCTTACAAGAAACCCCTAATAATGCAAGAAACCACTAAAATGCCAAGAAGCTACTACCACTTGCATACGTGGCAGACTTAAGATAAGACTACCTTATCAACCATTGTACATGCTCTTACCAACCAAAATCCTCGAGTGACCTCCTACCTCCGGCCCGTCCACCTAGTCATCCTCAGCCATGGGACGCAGCTACCGCCGCCGGCAGAAGGCGAGGTCAAAACCGCCGACGGTGCGGAGCCCATGTTGCGGCAGCTCGGATGCCAGCTCCGTCCGGCGCCCGCGGCCGCTAGCTAGCCAAGATAGCTCCGTCCAGCTGCTTGTCTGCAAGATTTGCTAGCTAGATTGGCACGGCAGCGCGGCGGCTTGCTCACGCACGCTGCGCTTAGGCCAGCCATCTGGCTCGAGCGAAGTCCAGCGCGGCGGCTTGCTCACTCGTGAGTCACGCTCGGGCCAGCCTGCCAACCCGTGCGGAGGCCAGCGCGGCGTCCGGCCCGTCCGGCGGAGTGGCAGCCAACTCGCTCATCACCGGCGCCACCGACGAACACGCATCAGTATTGCTTGAAGTAATGTTCAGGAAAAATAATGATTTGAGGGGGAATAACAGGATAGAAGGTCAGATGTGGGTCCCTCGTGTCAACGGTCAAACAAAATGTGTTGGTTTAAGTTGCCTTGTCAGCACAGACGTGTGGGCCAACCCAGTCACAAATGGGTTTAAACGAACCTAATCGGTAGGAGTACTAGGTACTACCTCTCTCAGTTTACACGGCGTGCGCGTACCTCTAGGTCGTCAATTTGACCAACCTAATACAAGTCATATATTACAAAAAATATACCAACATAAACTATGGAGTTTCTACTTTCAAAAGGTATAATTTTTGTGCTATATAGTTTATATTAGGGTGATAAAATTGACAACCTAGGTATACGCGCAAGACTTGTAAACTGAAATGGAGGTACTAGTAGTTTTTGGCATGGATTAAGAAATTTTGGGTATGTTTTTGCTATTTTTTGTACAATAGATTCTTCCTAGGGGTGGTTGAAAGTGGTAGTTTTTTGTCAAATACTCTACATATTGTAAGTAGGAGTGAAAGTTAAGCTTTGGACGCCAATAAGCAAGGCTAGTTACATAGTGCATATGTGTACATGATTGAAAGTAAATATCAACCATGAGTGACTAATATCTTGATGGAAAAGTCGAAACTATGGAATACTATAAAAAACATGGTTGGAAATACTAGCAATGTTCATGTCCGTTGCAACGAATCATAATTAGAATAATACTTATTCACAAACTTGGTACAAAACACCCTAATTTGGATATACATATGTATTATTATGTTTCAATTATAATATATTCCTTGGGCTGTTTTGGTGAGGTCAGGGAGGGATGTGGTTGGTTTTAAGATACTAATTATGGGTTTTTCTGCAAATTGGTAGACAAGTGGGATGTTGGTGAGAAAAGGCAACAACTTACCTCACAGTCGTTAGATGTAGATCTAATGGTCAGAAACGACGGATGGCAGACACACCAGCATCACCAACTTAGTCTTGTGTAGGAGTACTAGCAAGATCCGTGCATTAACGGAACATCAAGATGCATTTTTTTATAAAAACACTTGTTGTGATTGACCCTTGCAGGAGTAATCCCATGTGTGAAAACTAATGATATCTCGAGAAATATGAGATAAGGTGAAGAGGAGTTGGGTGTGGTGGTGGTTGGTGGTCAGGCTGAGCGGAGGCATGGGGATTGACAACGCCGGCAGCGGCCACTAGGCCAGTTTGTTCCAGAGGCTTCCTTTCTTAATTGCTCAACAATGAGGTTTGTTGGAGATAATGATGAACGAGGGAAGGCCTTGTCTGCAAATGTGGAGAGGGGTGCGGGTATCTTTTAGTTTAATTTCCATCCGTTAGATATAGATCAGACGATCTATATTGCAAGATGGCACACATACCATCATCACCAACTCGGTTTTTTATAAAAGAAGAAATATAAGTATGGAGATGCAAACGTATTATCGATACTTGCTTCCGTAAAATAGCATCTACATTCTATTCAACGCCTCGGCATGTGGGGCCTTAGCACAATGACTTCTCGACTGTGTAAAACAAAGATTTTCCCGTCGCCCACAAGGAGGGGGTGACGACGGCGTGCTTTTTGGCTTGCTCTAGTCCTAGTAGTCATACTAGGTGGTCTAAGCACGTGTAGATTTGTTGTTTTTCACGTCTCGTGTTCGCCGTACTGCCACGACTGTTGATGAGTAGACGGTAAATTATTCACGGGGAAACCCTTGTTGAGCGTGTTTGCGAGAGAGAGAGAGAGAGAGTGTGTGAGAGAGACAGTGTGCGTGTGCGATATGTTAGAGATTGAGGCAATGCTAACAGATTCTTTGTGTCTATGTGTGTGGAGGATAGAGAGAGACATGTACATGGGGCTTTGTGTTGTGTAACGTGGAGACACATATACATAATTAGAGAGTGAGTGTGTGAGATACACATGCGGACATGCGGAGAGATGAGGATCCAGATAAATGGGTGTTTGTGCGTGTCTGTGTGTGTTTGTGCACGCATTTGTGTGTGACAGGGAGAGAGTGTATGTGGAGTAGAGAGACCACTGATGATGTAAACCTAGTATAAGGGAAGGGGGAATGGTGTGACATGTGTAGTTGCGAGATAGCACGAGTGCGGGCGGGGGGAGCAGACTATTTGGAAGAGACGTCGAGTGTGTGTGTGGGAGAGGGGTATCAGAGCGAGAGAAAGAGAGAGTTAGCGACGAGAGAGAGAGAGAGAGAGAGAGAGAGAGAGAGAGAGACGGAGAGAGAGAGAGGAAGAGAGGGGGCGAGAGGGGTCATTTGTGTCCATAAATGGCGTATAGATAGGGAGACAATGTTGATGTTGTCCGAAATTGGCCTATGAACGGAGACACAGGGGACGCGAGTCATCGTGTGTGTGATAGGGACTTCATGAGAGATCTAGAATAGATGGTGTAGAGAACAATGTGCGAAATCAAGAATGATTATTCATTAGGAAGCTATGCAAAGAGTCACGACATATATGTATACAGGGAAGGAGCTGGGGCGGGTCCGTATGTGGGAGAGATAGAAAGAGGAGAGTGGTGCACAAGGATACAAAGTGTGCTTGTTTGCAGTGGGGGTGGTGTGTGAGGTGAGTGCCCGAGAACCACATAACTAAGGAGATAGATGTTTGGGGGTGACATTTTGTGTGTATGGGAAATATATACTCTACATAGTGTGTGTGCTTGGGTAAGAGAGATAGCGGTAGACCTAGAGAGTGAGGGAAGAGATGTGTGCATGCCTGGGAGACAAAGTGATAGAGACGTATGTTGGGGTCCGGACTTTACAAGAGAGAGGGGTGTTAATGTGCTCGTGTGTTGGTGTCTGGGGGAGAGAATGACTTCTCTATGTGAGTGTGTGTGTGTGGTGGTGGTGGGGGGGTGACTTCAGATAAAGAGTTAGGTGTCTATATTTGAGGGACTTTAGTGTAATTGAGATATTGTGCACTCATGGTTGATCAATTTGTTTCATAGTTTGTACTATGAGATAACGATACTTTTGAACATGCGTGATATACCTTGATGTACCAGAATTACAAACCTAAGATTGGAATTTTGGAATTCGACTCCATCATTAGCTTTTGTAATTCATTTCAACGGAGGTACATTTTTAAGCTGGAATTTCATGATTTCAAATTCATATATCAAACCTAGAGATATACACATACGGGCATGTTCAAACTTTATAATCATTCACTTTATTCATACACATACACATTTTTGCTTTTGTCATCATATTTAGGATAAACACATTTGGAATTTCATTTGAATTGGACCGTATGATGGTATTTGCTTGTAGTAGCTCAATGATCCATATTTGAATTGAATGGACAATCTAAGTTTCGAGTTGGAGACATTGATTTTCAAAATTTGCACATTTTTTGCGTGCAAAACAAACAAATTGTCGGCCATGATATCATAGCCGGCCGTACGAGAGCAGAATACTTATAATTTTAGGCGCCAAAAGATTTCAAACTTCCCGCTCACATCGAAATATCACGCGCCCGAAAGTTTAGCCCTGCGATATTCCTGTTTTACCTCTGCCACATGAACGGAAAAGGGCTGCTTTGGTAACTCCATTGTTTTCCCCTCTTTGCCCCCAACATTCTTCCCCAGAGCCCCTCCCCTTCCCCTCCCCGACCCCCAACCACGGCAAGCCGCCGAATCTAGTCCTCCGCCGCAGCGGTGGACCTCACACCCCGCCGGATCTACCTTCCGCACCTTGGAACCCCCAACTGCCAACTCACCACTTCACCGGAGCCGCTTCAGCGACTGGCTTGTCCACCGCTCCAGATCTCCTTGACCGCCATCATGGTCCACCGCACCGGATCTGCTTAACTGACGCCCTCGTCCACCACACCGTAGGCCCTTCACTGACTCCCTTGTCCGCCCCTTCGCTGACCCTTCATACAAGCCCTCGTCCTCGGCAACAGATCCGCCTCACCGAAAGCACTGTACAACGTGCCCGCCGAAGCCTTCATCCACTGCACCGGACCCGCTCCACGGACGCCATATTCAACTCCACCGGCCCTGCTTTACTGACGCCGCAGCCTCATCAGGTTATTTAGGTTTGTACTCCTTCGGTTTTTCTCTTTATCATGCAACTGTTCACTTACCACAGATGAGCTTTCTTGTATGTCGACAAGCGCCGCAACCGTAGCACCGGAGCCGCTTCAGCGACGGCGACAGCCGGCCCAAACTCAACCGCAACACGAGCACCATCGACGATCCTTAGCTATCAAGTATGACAACGATACCCATACGCTGCCGAGAATCAGGTACTATCATCCAACGGCCGGCGCCTACGTTCACTTTCCTAGCATAAGCACCGCACCTTTGAATTTCTTCAGGGCATCATTCAGTTTTTCATTAGACACGTTATTCTGCTTGCACCTGTAGGGCCATACTTCTGGCAGTGAACATGTTACATGTGCTAAATTACATACCAGTGCACATATAGTTAATATGCTTTAGTTTTGTTCTGATGCCACCTGTTGGTTCCATCAGACTGGTTAATGTTCTCTATGCTTAATTACACATCAGCAAACTAGCATGTGATTCCGCTACTTTTTGTTCATTTTACCCTACATTTTCTGATGCTAGCTATTACATCATTGCTCCGAGCCTCTGTTCATTACACGTTTGTGTGTTCTTGATCTTCCCAAGTTGCATGACTAATTTGATGCTTCTATTAATTATGGAGGTGCCAACCCCATCAAGCAAAATATTTGTTCTTTTGGGGCTGGCACCTCGAACAAGCATAAAAATAGAGGGAAGCAGATATATTGTCGTGTATGCACACACCCTTCTTTCATTAGTTTAGATGAACCATTGATGATCAATTCGGACCAGTGCATGCGATTAAAATTAATTTTACCTAAATAGATGGTGCAGAATAAACTACAACAACTAGATTTGCAACCACGAGATGCTGACGATATTTTCAAAGAACATTGCAACAGCAGCTAGGCTTCACAGCAACATATTGTAAGCCAATGTGTTTTAGTACATGTGAAATGTAATGCGAGTGGGCTGCTTTCTTGGCTTGTGCCCTCAATGTGTAATCCTACCGAATTACAAATAGTTCAGTTATCTGCTTTGCTGTATTACTTGATTTGAATGCTTGTTTGTTGTTACGCTATACCTGAGTTGGCCAATATGTCAGCAGTGCCTGATGTACTATCGTAAAGAAATGCATGCCTATTTCATTTGAGTACTTAACTTTTCCTCTCAACTTCATCACAAGACTGTTTATATGAGGCCACACTATTAAGTGCTTTCTCAGATTATTTCAACTCCTTAGATGCCTTGGCAACTTAAATATAGCGGTTGTACACTCCCTTTCAACTAGGGATGTCAACTGGGTCCCGTTTAATCCTGATTAAAGTCCACTAGTGGTATGATAGTTCAAAAGAGTTTTTGTTTTTTTAAGGAAAATGAACTAGGGAGGTAGCAAAAACTAACTAGATGGGACTGGCGGATGTCGTTTATTTGCCACTTACATCCCTAGTTTCATCTTACCATTTTAATTTCTTTTCGACTGATGCTGCTTCGAACCATTCAAATATAGTTTGCCATGCTCGGCAATAATTCGTCCATCGTTTACCATGTAAACTTACTGCCTGGATCATACGATAACTATCTCTTACTTATGTCCAGCGGAAACCTTTCAGGATGTCGTTCACACTAGGACACAATGTACAACCCCAGAATCTATTTGTGGAAGCAGTGCGCCATCCATGTTACCAGATGGTAGCAGTTTAGAGGCAACACCGCTGGAGAGCAGTCTGAGCACATATATTATAGTGCTTGAGGCTCTACTAGAGGTAGAAAGAGATGGTGTGGCTGCCATGAATGAGGTAATCTTTATCTTGAGCCTGGAAATTACGGAATTAGCGGCACGCATTATGCAAGCAACCCAAGAATTGGAGGAAGTAAGAATGTTGCATTTGAAGACGGAGGAGGTCCTGCTGTTTCTGCTATCTGAAGCCCAAGGTAATCCCAGTTCTTCTTTAGATACCAGTTGAAATTGTCATTAAATTATTGTACTTGCATGTTGTGTCATGTCTCTGAATGGATTATGTTGCAAGACCCCCTATGTTGTCCGGAATTCCATGTTGTCCATGTGTTGTAATGATCCGAATTTTTTAGGCGAGGTAATCCTCAGTGCTTGTATGATTGACATAAGGTGAACTGTTTTTCGTGTGAGCATATTGTATTGGATGAAATAACTATTTGAACCAGAGTTTATCCAACCTACTGAATTCGAAGACCACGGCATTTCTAAATCATAATCATATATAAAGGTGGAATAAATCTTTGTTGTGGTGTTGAAGAAATAAATAACAAAACGTATAATTATCTATGGATATTCGTAATCGAATACAAATTGAATTTGAATTTAGTTTGCCATGTCCCAGTGCAAACGTGAATGCTAATTCTCCCAAGTTTTGAACGAAGCGGCTAAACACCCACTAAAATTTGTGGGCTGCCCGAAGCAAGTATTTGCGAGATGGAAATTACTGTCTACCCCTGACACTGAGTACATCCTTATCGACCGGATTTACACTGCTGTCGATAGGGGTAGACTAGTAACTTCAATCAGACGTGACACGACGGCCTCTGAGCCCATTCAGACACGGTTGGCGCCAAACATGGGCGCAAAACACATTTGATTCAAGCTCGTCCGAAAGACATGTGTCTCTCCCTCCATTTCCCCATTCATACACGGTGGACGGCAAGACAAACTCTCCTCGTCCGAAATCGATGTAGGCTAATATTTTAAATAGGGACAGATGTGTAACTTCCATCAGACGTGACACAACCGCCCTACCTGTCAGCCCCGTTCATACACCATGGGCGCCAACCGTGGGCGGAAAAACACCCTCTCCTTGCCTGAAATAGTTACCGGCAAATATTTGCGAGATGCGAGATTACTGTCCTATCCCCAACCGACGCGATGTCCAAAATTTTAAACGGGGGATAAGTTCGTAACTTTCCCCCATTTCAGAGAAGCACATCCCAAAGTTTGAGATCCCTCCCCTCCCCTCCATTTCCCCATTCATACACCGTCGGCGGCACGACAACCTCCGCACTGCGGCCAGCCTCCTCCGTCCGCCACCCCATCCTCCACCTTGCCGGAGATGCTACCCCTACCCCGTCGTCCACTGCAAGAGATGGACGTCTCTCATCCACGGCGCTGGACCAGGATCCTTTCATCGCCTCCTCTCGCTTCATCGGCGCCGTCATCCACCTTGCCGTTGCCGCTCCTATGACCGCCTCGTCCATGGCAATAGGATATATCCCCCGACCCGGCCATCTGTCGTCTAAAGTCTTCTTCCCCGCCGCCGACCTCCATCGCACCCGCAGCACCCTCAACGTATCAGCATAGGCCTACACGGCATCGCAAGAGAGGTGGTAGTCTTCCATATGTGCTTAAGTTATTGATCTCACCCGGAAAATAGATCGTAATTTGTTTACTGTACTTTTCTTTTCCGTACCAAATCGTAGTGGCTAGTCGAAAGCAAACATTGGTTGCAAAGTAGCTTTGTCCGGTTTACACCTTTAGATCCGCCATGGCACGGGCACTATACTCGTAAAGCTTATGGTTTCCCCCTTTATATTCACTACCATCATCGTACGTGCTTCGTGTCGGGCTAGCACTGCTCCTCAAGACCTCAACCCAAAGCTTATGTGTTGAAATACGAATCTGATATGATGCTCATATCACTAAAACAGAGAACGTTTAATTGGTCACCTAATGTTCCTATATTCGTTTCGAAAAGCATGTGTGCCACCCACTGGTCCAGCTAGTTTCACTTTCCTGATTTTTCTCTTGATGCTTAGGGTTTTCCCCTTTTATCTACTCTACTATGATCTGTGTAGGTGCTTTCTGTCGTACTGGCATTACTCCACCCTTCAAGCTAAACAACACAACACTCAGAATTCAAAAGCTTAGTTGTTCAAATATGATTGTGATATGATACTGATATTAGTTAACCGACACATTTAATTGGTTAGCTAAAGGTCCCACTTGAGTTTCCAAATGCATGTCGCGACATATAGAGAGACAGCATAATTGCATTTCTTTGTCACTTGCTGGCCCTACTTTCTTGTCCATACCAAATCTTAGTTGTTATTTCAAAGCAACCATTGGTTGCTAACTACCCTTTGCGCGGTTTGCAGCTTCAGATCTGCCATCCCACTGCCACGGTCAACACTGTACTCATCATTCTTATGTTTTCCCCATTTTAGGATGACCACAATAAGCCTACGTGGTTCGTGTCGTAATAGCACTGCTCCACCCATCGAGCTAAACAAGCTTAGTTGTACAAATTCATATCTGATATTATTGCTAATATTAGTAAAACTGAGAGATGTTTAATTGGTGAGCTAAATGTTCCTACTTTAGTTTCGAAATGCATGTGAGCCACATATGGAGAGACCGGAAAGCATAGTATTTCTCTATGCGCTCTGGTTCATCATGGGTGGCCAACCGACATTGTATTAAAAGACTTGTAATATCTTCAATTTGCTTGCTCTTCTGCTCTTCTTTAAGATGATACTCTTCTCTTGCAGTCGACTGGTCAGGTCGATTTGTTCTCCCTTAGTATATTTTCAATCTATCAGGTCAGGTCGACTTGTTCTTCTTTACTATATGTTGAAGCTATCATCTGCGAAGTGTCATCACTTCTGGAGCTCTCATATTTTGAGTAGTAGGCCACATTATATTAATGCACACAACAAATTACAGCATGCATGGCATCTTTTAAAAGAATTACAGAGATAGCACAAAGGGGTTTACAGGGAGGCAGTATTGGATTAGAATCACTTCTGCATTACAAAGAAAATCTCACTTGTTTTTATGTTTTCATGCATGTCAGATATTGAACATTATCAAAATGAATATGAGAATGGGCGCACGAGAGGAATATTGCGGAACGATCCACTGGCTAACAAACTTGGCATGGTGGAGGATGGCCTATCTTATTCACCCATCAAGGTGCTTGCTCTAGCTTTGCAAAGTTGTATTGGTCGCACATATTTTTCATCTGACCTCTTGCATTACTTCTACTTTGTTACACCATCTGCTTAGTTTAAGCATCATATATGATTATATGCCATACCTATCCATTTTCTGTACCTATTCCATGTGTCGTCACACTATGTTTTTTCAGTCAAATGTTGTTCTTTCGTAATAGATGTCCAAAAGGAAGAGGGTGAGTGCAGATCCTCAAGGAGTACAAACTATGTATTTGGAAAAGGTAGTGATACCTGCTAAATCAGATAGATCAACAGCCATAGAAAACACAGGCCCAACTGTACCACACTTTACCCCTACTACAGTGGCCAAACCCCTATTAGAACTGTTGGGAGCCTGGCATCAGGTACTGTCTATGATATCAATTCAAAATTTGAACTCCTAAATTTGAACTCTTGTATGAAAACTAATTTCAGATGAATCTCCTTGCTCAAAGGATCATACGATCTCAAAACAATAATGGGCTCTGCATTGCTCTCATCAGTACCTCTCTCCCATTTGCCTTGTAATGCTGTACTTAATTAATTGCTATTTGATTATGTATCATCAGTCTGCACCTGAGCTTCATTATCCTCTGTTTCTTCCAATATTATTTGATCTATATTTACTCTTTGCAAAACGTAGAATAATGGCAACGCTTATCAAGAATTTTATTTGGGGAATTTATTGAATTATCCTTCCATCAACATGGAGAAGGGCTTTGTCCAGCCCGTGTTAACATGTAATGTAAGTTCATCCTTCTCAAGCCTTCAAACTTTGTTCTAGTATAGATTTGGATAGGCATCATTTCCTCCACTGTTGCTTGCTTTGCTGTTTATATCTGATTGGATGTTTGCAACAACTACCAGTTTCGAATTGTAGTAGTAAAAACATGTTCCTGATGCAGAACAGATCCATTTATTTGCTTATATAATTGTGAAACCTGTTACGTGTCTCCTTGTTTCTCTTTCAGAGTTGTATATCTTACGCCAGGCAGAACTTTAGGGAAGATAGTGAGGCAAACCATCTTGTGGACAGCGAGATGACCCCAAGGTCCTGTCTTGATGAAGACAGTGAGTTGAAGCTACTCACCAGCAGGTGTGAGACAACCTCTGTGCAGTCGCTGCCTCAATCAGTTCGACTTCTTCAGTCTCAACTTAAAGCAGAAAGGCTTGCTTCAGCTCAGCTCCGACTTGAAGTCAAAGATGCAATGAAGATGTCAGAGGACTGCCGTGCGCACCATCAAGCCTTAAATCTAGTGTTGATGCATCTATCGTTGACACAACTGAGGCCTACTCAGCTTCTTTAGCTGTTTGGGGGGGCCTTCCTAGCCAGGACTAGTGCCTTCTGAAGTGCTCTCAGTTTTGTATATTCTTTTGTTGGCGCGTTTATTTGCACTGGTGGCGAACTTTGATGCCCAATGGATGTAATATGTGATAGCCGTGATAGCCTAGCATAAGTTGCTTGCTTACTTATTTCCTTGTTGTGTTGTTTATTTGTTTGCTTGTAGTCATTGCAGTTCTTTTTCCGCGGTTTGCTAGTGGCTGCAATAACCTATTTTTTAAAACTAGGCTACAATAACCATGGGCTAATATTTACTATAGTGACACTAGGCCTCCTAGGGCCGTAGAAATAGTGGGCCTTCAACAGGCCGTAGAAACAATGGGCCTTCTAAGGGCCGCAGGAACAATGGGCTTTCTACGGGCCGTATCATCAATGGGCCTTATACGGGCAGTATGATAACAAGGGCCAATAACAAGCCGCATTATGGCCGTAAACGAGCTAGAGTTGGAATCGTCCGTTCATGGGCCGACCATAGCGGGCCATCAATAGGCCGTATTTCATGACGCTAAGAAAACCGCCCAACGTATTAACGGACCACAACCGGGCCGACTGTAACCACGGGCTGAATTTGGCCCACAAGCAGAAAATGACAGTAATGGGCCGTAAGTAAACGAATGCTGGAAATGAGCCCAAGAATAAATGGGCTCCGAGAAGGTCGAAAGATAACTGGGCTGGAAACGGCCCAACGGAATAACGGGCCGTTAATGGGTATAAAGTGATACACTTTTCATTATGGGCCAGTTTCACCACGGGCCATTAATGGGTGTAAAGTGATACACTGTTCATTATGGGCCAGTTTCACCACGGGCCGTTAATAGGCCAAGAGTTACATAGGGCCTCATAAGGGCCGAAAGACGTCATGGGCCATACATGGTCCAGAAGTGAAAACGGGCTGGAATCATATTGGGTGGCCCAGATGACGCTACTGGGCCTAATTCAGATAGGGCGCAACGGGCCTTGGGTTATGTCACATCCCCAGCTCAGGCCTTGCTTGTTTTTGCTTTAGCATCCATGCATCATGTTTAAATTTTATGAAACTTGAAATGGGGGCTGATAAACCCTAGCAGCTAATGAATTCAACTAGGGTCAAAATAAAATATTTTTCAATAAACCCAAAATGCCCTTTGGAAATGTTCATCATTTCTGATAAAGGTAAAAACCTCTGCCAAAAATGATGAACATATTTCTAGGTCATTTCTGGATTTTTGAATTAAATCATATTGTATTTGATTTTGGGCATTTAAATACTATAAAATATTTTAAATGCTCAAATAATCATAAAATAAAATGTTTACTGTTGGATATATTCTAAACAGTAGCCATGATTAGTTTTATCATTTTTGGAAGTGTCTAAGTATTTTTAATAAAGCCCAAAAGTTGCAGAATAATAGAAAACAGGTAATAAAAGAAAGAGAGAGAACTAACCTGGGCTTTCTTACCTGGTGCTCCTGTAGCCCAACACTATGCATAGCCGGCCCAACCCAGCTCCACCTCCCCTGTCGTCTTCCTCCTTCTGCCAGGAGGACGAAGGGCGCGTGCCAGGCGCGCGCAACCACACGCCGGCCACCTCCTGCTTACCTGCTCGCTGCTGGAGGCACCCGAGGACGCCACGCACCCCCCGAGTCCTCTCACTTCTTCCCCCGTGCTCATCCCCTCCCCTGTTCTCTCTCGCACGCAGCCACCGAACGCCATCGCCGCCGCGCTCCCTGCCACCGCGGCCACCGGCCACCCCACGCCTCGCCTACGCGCCAAGAAGCTCCGCCTCGTCCCCCTCTTCCTCCTCGACGAGCCACGCATCGCCGGAAGAAGTGGAGCTTCGCCATCGAGCTCGACCCCGCCGCCTCTGCACTGAGATCGCCGGCGACCATACGCCATCCTCGACGCATCCCCGAGCTTGCTAAGACCGTCTTCGACCCCGCTGTGAGCTCACGGACTGATTCCCCCTCCTCCCCTGCTCGCGCTCATGCTCTAGCTCCGTTCCCCACCTCCGCCGAAACTTGTCGCCGCCGGCCATGTCGCCGTCGTGGCTACGGCCGTGCAAGCACGCGTCTGAGCGCACCACCGCATTCAGTGCGTCCTCAGGAGCCTAACGCACGCACTCCGTCGCCCTGCCGTGCACTGTAGCCCTCTTTTCCTCTCCGCCCGAACGCCGGCGCCGCCGTGAGCTCTGCTCCGGTGAGCTCCGGCCACCCTGCGCCCTGCTGCTGCCTCTGCTCGATGCGGCCGAGCGAGGGCTTCCTCCTGATTCCCCCAGGGCGCCAAACGGTGACCTGAACGAGAAACCCGAGCAACTCCAGCGAAACCCCGCAGCGTTTTTGGTCGCCGCCGACCAAGCTCCGGCGAGCTGACGAGGCGCTGGCTTAAGTAGTGCTAATGACCCTGCTAAACCCGCCTAGAGCCACAGCCATGTGGGCCCAGTGCCTGTTTAGTTTAACTTAATGTTATGTTTAGATTATTTATTAACCCAGCTGGTCCCACATGTCAGTTTGACTTGCTGACGTGGCCTTTGACCGGCCCCACACGTCAGTGACTCATGCCAGCGGTGTGTAACTGACTAGTGGACCCCCCCTGGTCAGGTTTGAC
The DNA here is from genome assembly GCF_018294505.1 of Triticum aestivum. NCBI lineage: Eukaryota > Viridiplantae > Streptophyta > Magnoliopsida > Poales > Poaceae > Triticum > Triticum aestivum. The sequence continues at coordinate 87,665,339 of NC_057795.1, read as the reverse complement.
CCGAGGCTGCCCTGTTGACTCTGCTGAGGTCAGCATGACACCATGCTGACACAATATTCCTTTTCTAGAATTTAGTTTATTTTATAAATAATCAGGAAATTCCAGAAAATAGCTAAAACTTCAATAAATCGTAGAAATTCAACCGTAACTCCAAATGAAATAATTTATATATGAAAAATGATCAGGAAAATCCAATCTATCCATCTGTAGCATTTTCATGCATGTTAGAACAACTTATAGATGCTGTTTAGCAAAAATCAATTAAATGGCATTTGAATAATCACATATGGAGTTTGAATTTGAATCTTGTATTCAAACCAACTTCATTTAATCTGTTGCTAGTTGCATTAGCCAAATCAACAGCATATTGCCATGTCATGATCATGCATCATATTGTGCATTGCCTTGATTGTGTGATTCCTTGTTTGCCGGTGTTTGTCCCCTCTCGGTAGGCGTATCCCGACGATGAGATCGATGACACCGATGAAGAGCTATATTATCTTCAGAAGTGCCAGGCAAGCAACCCCCCTTGTTCATTCTGATAAAATCCCACTCTCTCGCTCCTGCTCTCTTTTACTGCATTAGGACAACACCGATTCATCTATTACTTGCTGCGGTAGCTGAACCCTCTTATCCCACTCCCTCGCCCGGCTTCCGCTTGAAGGTTGCCGAGGTACATGACGTGTACAGGGCGATAAGTGGCGGGAGCGTGCGTGAAGAAGTACACCCCTGCAAGGTTATCATTATCTATTCGAATAGCCGGATTCCTCGGATATGGAAACTTGGACCCCTTGCATAGTTCATAGACAAGTGAAAGTGGATACTCTAAAATACGCAAGATAAGCGTGAGTGCTATGGATGGCGTTCTCGTAGGGAGACGGGAGCGGATCCATAGTGGTGTATTGATATGGTGAATATGTGGACTCGTGTGCACCACCTCAAAAGAGTTACTTGCAGTCGTAGTTTAGGATAGCCACCGAGTCAAAGCTGGCTTGCTGCAGTTAAACCCCACCATCCCCTTGTTGATAATGATGCATATGTAGTTAGATCTGATGTAAGTCTTGCTGGGTACATTTGTACTCACGTTTCTTAATTTATGCTTTTGCAGAGAGACTTCAGTCTCACTAGTAGATCCACGTGGACTTCAATGTTTAGCTTGTTACCTCAGCTACGATCTTGTGCCCTCGGCAGGATCTGGTAGATAGTCAGGCTTCTCAGCCTTTTTCATTTGTAGATGTCTGTACCCAGACATGTTTAGCTTCCGCATGTGCTTTGACTTGTATGCTCTAAGTGTTGGTTCATGAGACCCATGTTTGTAATATCTCGCTCCTCGGAGCCTATTGAATAAATACTTGAGTCGTAGAGTCATGTTGTGATGCCATGTTGTATTTGCACATATCGAGCATATTGTGTGTATGTTATTGAAATGCTTGGTATGTGTGGGATCTGACTATCTAGTTGTTTATCCTTAGTAGCCTCTCTTACCGGGAAATGTCTCCTAGTGTTTCCACTGAGCCATGGTAGCTTGCTACTACTCTGGAACACTTAGGCTGGCCGGCATGTGTCCTTCTTCGTTCCTGTGTCTGTCCCTTCGGGGAAATGTCACGCGATGAATACCGGAGTCCTGTTAGCCCGCTACAGCCCGGTTCACCGGAGTCCTGCTAGCCCAGTGCTACAGCCTGGATTCACTCGCTGATGACCGACACGTTCGATGCTGGGTCATGGATGCCTGTCCCTGTAAGTTAGTGCCACTTTGGGTTCACGACTAGCCATGTCAGCCCGGGTTCTTTGTCATATGGATGCTAGCGGCACTATCATATACGTGAGCCAAAAGACGCAAACGGTCCCGGGCCAGGTAAGGTGGCACCCGTGGGAATACCGTGCGTGAGGCCGCAAAGTGATATGATGTGTTACATGCTAGATCGGTGTGACTCAGGATCGGGGTCCTGACAGCTTTGGTATCAGAGCCTGACTGCCTGTAGGATTACCAAGCCAAACTGGTCGAAGTTGAGTCTAGAAATGCTTTAGTTATATAAGGGAATTGATTGTGGGATGGAACGTAAGTCTCTTTTTACTCCTTATACCTTATGCCTTCTGATCTGAGTCATCTTAACTTTCCTGCGGGGTTAAGGAACTAGGCTTTCTCATCTTTCTATCAGGATCACGTGTTACTAATCCATACACTTATAAGATTGGTGATTCAAGCCTCAGTTCAGCTTATACTACCTCTGTATGTTAACTGTTGATCTCGAAACCTTGATATTGTGCCTCTGAGTGGCTATGCCACCATTTTTGTATCATGTCTCCAATCTTTCGAGCATTTACAATCGTTATGCTGCCCGAGTCATCCCAGGTTTCTAAACAGTCTAATGCATTTGCAAATCCCTTCCTCCCGTTCCTGATGTCCTTTTGGGCCAGATTAAGCACACTAATCAGTGAGTTGAGGTACTCTATTGCCTCGACGTATATGTTGGAGTTATTATTATGACCCTAGGTACCTAGAGTATCACCTAGTAATCCAGCCATGCTTTGTGTTCCCAGTGTGATGATTCTGGCCATCATTCTCGAAAGCATCCCGTGATGCCACCTAGTTAGTAGGCATTCTACTCCTGGGTTTTGAACCCAAGATTCACCCTACTTCATGTTGTTAGTATTTGCTAGTTCCTTTAAGATATTAGTAACCTTTGCGATAGTCCTCGAGGTCCGTGGTATTTCCTTCTTCCAATACCATGAACTATTTATGGTAGAAGTTCCTCGTTGAACCGAAAGATCACAACCAGAGTGCTCTTGATGAGTTCTCCATTCTATATTGTGACTCTGCCAGTTCAACCTTTCTGCATGGGTTATCCGGAAGAAATATGTTGAACTCGTTCGACATGCTAGTCCATGCATCCACAACTCAGAAAATCATATGTTCGTTTGGGTTGTCCCTCCTTAGTTGTTTTCTGACCTTCGTCTATCATTCGATAGTCAAGAGTATGTGTGCATTCATTCATCGATGCCCATTACTCTTGTGGTCCATCAACCATTCTATTCCAGAATGACTAGGAGAAACAAACTCCAGTACCTCATCCCTATCCAAGATTGGGTCAAAGCAGTTGTGCTCCGCAGATCAAATACTAATCCAGCTTTTGTTCTGCTCCACCTTGGAGTATTACCATCTTTATATCAATAATATCATGGGAATTGCACACCATCCTATGAACTCTTGATACAGTGATACTCTCTCCATCATTATTCATTTCTCGGTTCCCGTGTTGTTGCAACCAGACTGCTGACAAGTGAATCGTGATGTGTGAAACCTATACGCCTAGCAACTCCGTTGCTTGGTAGTTAAATGGACAACAACCTCATTCTTAGCGTGCTGATTATTGAATTATCATTCTAAGACTAATCGTGCTACCTAGTCCTTATTTCCGGTGCACCCTTCGATCAATGAGTTAGGATTGTGCCAATCCCTCGTTCTTTTGATCATATCATCTTGCCCTGAAAAGCAAGATTGTTCTCGAGCTTAGTAACATATCAGTGGTTCGTGATTTTCCGAATATCTTCTCAGTAGTATCACCAGGTTGTCACCTGACCGCTATGTTGAGTTCGTGATCAAGTTGGTTTATTCCTGTAAACCACCCTTTCTCCAAGAATCCGTGTTGGATACCCCTGAGCTAGTTGGTTAAGCTAAACAACAACTTGGAGAGTTGGAAGATAATAGCTTGTCCGACTTAGTTCATTCCAAAGGGATATCTTTGTGTGTGTGTGTGTGTGTTGAAGAAAGATGATATCTTCATTGATTGATCTTCGCGATCAATTGCTGGACCTATCGTCCTAACCAAAACTTTGGTTTGAGTGTGGGCTATCATCAAATCAGACCAGAACCAATGATATTCGTAATGTTGTCTTACTCGTGGTTGATTCCTCGAGCATACACAATTATATCTTTTGGGTCTGACCAATGCTATCACTTGTTTACATACTTATGGAATTCCATTTACATGGAAATCTCGATGACTTGTTGTTGAGCCCATCAGCAGCATTTTGTCTCCTCTATGATTCGTGTTGAACATCCAGCTAGTGTTGGAAAACTTTTTAACACATTTCTTCATGCTAGTTCATGAAGCATATGTTCGGATGTAAGAAGTGACTTCCTCCAGTTCATGTGCATTGATGCAAGTTGCCGCCATGGATTCGAGAAAGTCAATGTTGCTTCCTCTGGAATCATCCCAAGTTAGTCATGCATACGTGCGAAGTATTCTGTGGTGTGGAGACTTGCAACCTTCTATATGTGTCCCTAGCACACCAAGCCACTGACTGATTTGTTCCAGGAAAAGGAATTCCTTCATAAGAGCTAACCCGGGCTTATACAAGGACTTCGATATCCTCGATGATGGTTCCCAACCTGAACTCGGTAGTGTTTTATTGTAAGACTACCACGGGATCATGTTTGTCTGGGACAACGTGTTCACATGTTTGTAGCAGAACCAGCTCATGTTTTGGAGCCTGCTATCGTAGTTCATTTCCCGAGAATCTCGCAACGTCATCTCGTTGGTTTGTGTTGCAAACTTTCATTTTTCCTTCTAGACTCGATGAGTCTGGAATATCCTGACACCAACCAGATCTGAATCTCAGGCAGATATGATGGTTGGAACATTTCCCAAGAAACTATAATATTGGTCCCTCGATAACCGGTGAAGTGGATGTCGTGGCCAACACACCCAGCCGGAAGACCTATTATTATAGTATCTTGTTTGAGGAAGTTGGCCACCTCCCCATAAGGATTTCATAGGATCTACTCCCTAGTTGTTCCTTATGGATTTTTGAGTTCCCGCAGTCCGACATTTTACTTGATGTTCTAGATATCAAACCATAATTATTTATGGATTACGCTAGCACATCAATGAGAACATTAGAAGCGGAGTGCTAAATGTCTCTCGGTCGATCATCCAGATTTTGTTTCCTTGGCCTCGCTAAGGTGAAATCTGAGAAGCTGTTATCTTCCTATGCATCTGCATCGTCCAACACTATCCATCATGGTAGTATGTTGTGTTGCCAGGATCCTTGACATGGAGATTGGTAAACCCTGATGAATATGGAAATGCTCAAGTTCTTGAGAGCACGCACAAGCACTAGGTGTTATCATCGACACTAACTGGAATTGCTCTCAGTTTCCTCGGTGATGCTATAACTTTTTAAACAGTGGACTTACTCTCTACTGTTGAGCTTCTCCTCAGTTACTAAAATCATCCCTTGTGTTGTTTTCAACAAGGTAATCCATATCATCCATTTAATCCAAGCATGCCATTCTACCGACCCCTCCAAACGATCGCTTGAGAATTGCCTTAGGCTGGTATAAAGACTTCCAATGATCTCTGAATCAAAGGTAATTCTTTTTGCCACTTAAGGGGATATTTCTACAAGTCACCTTCCCTAAGGTGCCCCGTTAGGGTATCATGGCAACTCAACTCCTCGCTACGTTGACAACCATTCACCACCTTCTTAGGTGTGGAATTGTTGTCTACCTAGTGAACCTTCGTCATCCGTTTCACTCCATCCCTCTAGATGTGTGCCTCGTGTCTCAGCTCGAGAGATGTGTCAATGTCTCGTCCCATGAGTTGATCCTAGGTTGTTCGATCTTCGAGAAGATCGATCCTTCTAGAGTCCCCTTCTCCTCTCGTTGTCATATTGGCTGGAGTTCTCGGAGCAAGACATCAAGACAAAGATGGTGATTGAATCAACGTTCATTTGAAGTGCAACCTGGATCGTGAAGATTGCGTTAGTTGCGTTCCCCCTTCATCTTACCTCACGCCTTGAATCTCGGGGCGAGATTCTTGTTTAGTGGGGGTGAGCTGTCACATCCCCAGCTTAGGCCTTGCTTGTTTTTGCTTTAGCATCCATGCATCATGTTTAAATTTTATGAAACTTGAAATGGGGGCTGATAAACCCTAGCAGCTAATGAATTCAACTAGGGTCAAAATAAAATATTTTTCAATAAACCCAAAATGCCCTTTGGAAATGTTCATCATTTCTGATAAAGGTAAAAACCTCTGCCAAAAATGATGAACATATTTCTAGGTCATTTCTGGATTTTTGAATTAAATCATATTGTATTTGATTTTGGGCATTTAAATACTATAAAATATTTTAAATGCTCAAATAATCATAAACTAAAATGTTTACTATTGGATATATTCTAAACAGTATCCATGATTAGTTTTATCATTTTTGGAAGTGTCTAAGTATTTTTAATAAAGCCTAGAAGTTGCAGAATAATAGAAAATAGGTAATAAAAGAAAGAGAGAGAACTAACCTGGGCTTTCTTACATGGTGCTCCTGTAGCCCAACACTGTGCATAGCCGGCCCAGCCCAGCTCCACCTCCCCTGTCGTCTTCCTCCTTCTGCCAGGAGGACGAAGGGCGCATGCCCGGCGCGCGCGACCACACGCCAGCCACCTCCTGCTTACCTGCTCGCTGCTGGAGGCACCCGAGGACGCCACGCACCCCCCCGGGTCCTCTCACTTCTTCCCCCTTGCTCATCCCCTCCCCTGTTCTCTCTCGCACGCAGCCACCGAACGCCATCGCCGCCGTGCTCGCTGCCACCGCGGCCACCGGCCACCCCACGCCTCGCCTACGCGCCAAGAAGCTCCGCCTCGTCCCCCTCTTCCTCCTCGATGAGCCACACATCGCCAGAAGAAGTGGAGCTTCGCCATCGAGCTCGACCCCACCGCCTCTGCACCGAGATCGCCGGCGACCGTACACCGTCCTCGACGCCTCCCCGAGCTCGCTAAGACCGTCTTCGACCCCGCTGTGAGCTCACGGACTGATTCCCCCTCCTCCCCTGCTCGCGCTCATGCTCTAGCTCCGTTCCCCACCTCCGCTGAAACTTGTCGCCGCCGGCCATGTCGCCGTCGTGGCTACGGCCGTGCAAGCACGCGTTCGAGCGCACCACCGCATTCAGTGCGTCCTCAGGAGCCTAATGCACGCACTCCGTCGCCCTGCCGTGCACCGTAGCCCTCTTTTCCTCTCCTCCCAAACTCCAGCGCCGCCGCGAGCTCTGCTCCGGCGAGCTCCGGCCACCCTGCGCCCTGCTGCTGCCTCTGCTCGATGCGGCCGAGTGAGGGCTTCCTCCTGGTGCCCCCAGGGCGCCAAACGGTGACCCGCATGAGAAACCCGAGCAACTCCGGCGAAACCCTGCAGCGTTTTTGGTTGCCGCCGACCAAGCTCCGGCGAGCTGACGAGGCGCTGGCTTAAGTAGTGCTAATGACCCTGCTAAACCCCCCTAAAGCCACTGCCATGTGGGCCCAGTGCCTGTTTAGTTTAACTTAATGTTATGTTTAGATTATTTATTAACCCAGCTCGTCCCACATGTCAGTTTGACTTGCTGACGTGGCCTTTGACCGGCCCCACACGTCAGTGACTCATGCCAGCGGTGTGTAACTGACTAGTGGACCCCCCCTGGTCAGGTTTGACCCGAGGCTGCCCTGTTGACTCTGCTGAGGTCAGCATGACGCCATGCTGACGCAATATTCCTTTTCTGGAATTTAGTTTATTTTATAAATAATCAGGAAATTCCAGAAAATAGCTAGAACTTCAATAAATCGTAGAAATTCAACTGTAACTCCAAATGAAATAATTTATATATGAAAAATGATCAGGAAAATCCAATCTATCCATCTATAGCATTTTCATGCATGTTAGAACAACTTATAGATGCTGTTTAGCAAAAATCAGTTAAATGGCATTTGAATAATCACATATGGAGTTTGAATTTGAATCTTGTATTCAAACCAACTTCATTTAATCTGTTGCTAGTTGCATTAGCCAAATCAACAGCATATTGCCATGTCATGATCATGCATCATATTGTGCATTGCCTTGATTGTGTTCTTCCTTGTTTGCTGATGTTTGTCCCCTCTCGGTAGGCGTATCCCGACGATGAGATCGATGACACCGATGAAGAGCTATATTATCTTCAGAAGTGCCAGGCAAGCAAACCCCCCCTTGTTCATTCCGATAAAATCCCACTATCTCGCTCCTGCTCTCTTTTACTGCATTAGGACAACACCGATTCATCTATTACTTGCTGCGGTAGCTGAACCCTCTTATCCTCTGCATGACCTGTCATTGCCACAGTAAATAGATGAAACCCACTAGTATGAGTAGGAGTTGTTTGAGCCCTGATGTGCCTACTCATATATGCTTGTTTGTCATGCCTGCTACTGCTTAGAGTTGAGTCAGGTCTGATTCATCGGGGATGAATTGGAATGTGGTGAACATGTCCTACTGTTGAGAGCTAAGTGTGTGAACACGATTTGGTAAAGGTAGCGGTGAGAGGCCATGTAGGAGTACATGGTGGGTTGTCTCATTGCAGCCATCCTCAGGAACTGAGTTCTGTGTTTGTGATCCATGAACAGCTACTACCACACATTGGGATCCTTAATTGACTCTCTCGACTTAGTAATCAACTCGATCTCTGTCCAGGAGTTGCAACTAGTTTCTGGTGTTTGTAGGTAGTGTTAGTAGTCTACCAAGTGGCACCCGGTATAGGTGGGCTTGGGACAGACTAGGCACAGTGGCCCGGTGTACCAAGTGGCACCCGGATGGTGGACTTGGGAACCCTGCACACATCGTTTGGGACCCTGAGCGACACCCCAGCCGGATCTCCTTGCGGATGGAATCTGAATAGGCGATAAACCTGGACGAGAGACTTGTTTGGTTAGTCATGTCGTGGCCGACTCCCTCGCCCGGCTTCCGCTTGAAGGTTGCCGAGGTACATGACGTGTACAGGGCGATAAGTGGCGGGAGCGTGTGTGAAGAAGTACACCACTGCAGGGTTATCATTATCTATTCGAATAGCCGGATTCCTCGGATATGGAAACTTGGACCCCTTGCATAGTTCATAGACAAGTGAAAGTGGATACTCTAAAATACGCAAGATAAGCATGAGTGCTATGGATGGCGTTCTCGTAGGGAGACGGGAGCGGATCCATAGTGGTGTATTGATATGGTGAATATGTGGACTCGTGTGCGCCACCTCAAAAGAGCTACTTGCAGTCGTAGTTCAGGATAGCCACCGAGTCAAAGCTGGCTTGCTGCAGTTAAACCCCACCATCCCCTTGTTGATAATGATGCATATGTAGTTAGATCTGATGTAAGTCTTGCTGGGTACATTTGTACTCACGTTGCTTAATTTATGTTTTTGCAGAGAGACTTCAGTCTCACTAGTAGATCCACGTGGACTTCGACGTTTAGCTTGTTACCTCAGCTACGATCTTGTGCCCTCGGCAGGATCTGGTAGATAGTCAGGCTTCTCAGCCTTTTTCATTTGTAGATGTCTGTACCCAGACATGTTTAGCTTCCGCATGTGCTTTGACTTGTATGCTCTGAGTGTTGGGTCATGAGACCCATGTTTGTAATATCTCGCTCCTCGGAGCCTATTGAAGAAATACTTGAGTCGTAGAGTCATGTTGTGATGCCATGTTGTATTTGCACATATCGAGCATATTGTGTGTATGTTATTGAAATGCTTGGTATGTGTGGGATCTTACTATCTAGTTGTTTATCCTTAGTAGCCTCTCTTACCGGGAAATGTCTCCTAGTGTTTCCACTGAGCCATGGTAGCTTGCTACTGCTCCGGAACACTTAGGCTGGCCGGCATGTGTCCTTCTTCGTTCCTGTGTCTGTCCCTTCGAGGAAATGTCACGCGATGAATACGGGAGTCCTGTTAGCCCGTTACATCCCGGTTCACCGGAGTCCTGCTAGCCCAGTGCTACATCCTGGATTCACTCGCTGATGACCGACACGTTCGATGCTGGGTCATGGATGCCTGTCCCTGTAAGTTAGTGCCACTTTGGGTTCACGACTAGCCATGTCAGCCCGGGTTCTTTGTCATATGGATGCTAGCGGCACTATCATATACGTGAGCCAAAAGACGCAAACGGTCCCGGGCCAGGTAAGGTGGCACCCGTGGGAATACCGTGCGTGAGGCCGCAAAGTGATATGATGTGTTACATGCTAGATCGGTGTGACTCAGGATCGGGGTCCTGACAGGTTAGCGGGTTGTAAATGGGCTATATGCGAACATGCCGTTAATAGGCTTTCCATGGGCCGGCCCGCCACATTTTGACCAAGTCAAATGGGTCGGCCTTTTCACAGGAATGGGCCTCTGTTGGGCCGTGCCACATGTCGATGTAGCATAGGCGCCTTCCGTCCAATGAGTGGATGACATCTGTCCCAACGGTGAGCAGACACGTGTTTCCTCCAGCCAATGATGATTTTACACGTGTAAAATCCCCATTGGTCGGGGCTGTTAACGGGTTATCGGATCCAAAACCCGACCCGATAGCTTAACGGCGTTCCGTTACGGTGGATGCCACGTGTCGGTCACCCTTGACGAAAGCACTTCTGCGACGCGCGATTTATCGTCATGGAAGTGGACACTTCCGTGATGATAATTTTGGTAATGTCATGGAACACTTCTACGACAGCACAGGTATGACTATCTTGATTCTGTCATAAATTTGTCATGGATGTACATGCATGACAAAAAAACGCGACCTACTATGACAAACACGTATCATCACGGAAGTGTATTTTTTTGTAGTGATAGGACAACACCAATAATAAAACATGCAACTCAAACCAATCATAGCAATTCATCAATCACCGGTAGGACAATGAAAATCTACTCAGACATCATAGGATGGCAACACATCATTGGATAATATTATGAAGCATAAAGCACCATGTTCAAGTAAAGGGTACAGCGGGTTACGGGAGAGTGGACCGCTGAATATAGATGGGGGAAGGTGATGGAGATGTTCGTGAACATGGTGGAGGTGTTGGCGAAGATCGCGGTGATGATGATGGCCCCCGGCAGCGCTCCTATGGTGGGAGAAGGGTTTCCCCTCTGGTCCTTGGCTCCCATGGCATGGGAGGGGCGAGAGCCCCTCCGAGATTGGATCTGTCTCTCTGTCTCTCTCTGTTTCTGTGTTCTCAGATTCTGCCCCTTCACCGTTTCTTTTATATCCGAAGATCCGTAACTCCGATTGGGGTGAATCTTTCACCAAGATTTTTCTCATAAAATTAGCTTTCTTGCGGCAGAAGAAGAGCGTCCACCGCCTTACGGGGTCCCCACGAGGATCCAGGGCGCGCCTGCCTCCCTGGGGCGCGCCCACTGCCTCGTGGCCCCCTCGGGCACCGTCTCGCGTTGATTTTACTTCCCAAAAATCATAAATAATCCAAAATAATTCTCCGTCCATTTTTATCCCATTTGGACTCTGTTTGATATTAGGTTTTTGCGAAACATAAAACATGCAACAAACAGGAACTGGCACTGGGCACTAGATCAATATGTTAGTCCCAAAAAATAGTATAAAAAGTTGCCAAAAGTATATGAAAGTTGAATAATATTGGCATGGAACAATAAAAAATTATAGATACGATGGAGACATATCAGCATTCCCAAGCTTAATTCCTGCTCGTCCTCGAGTAGGTAAATGATAAAAAGATAATTTTTGATGTGGAATGCTAGCTAGCATAATCTTGATCATATGTCTAATCATGGCATGAATATTAAGACACGAGTGATTCAAAGCAACAGTCTATAATTTGACATAAGAAAAATAATACTTCAAGCGTACTAATAAAGCAATCATGTCTTTTCAAAACAACATGGCTAAAGCAAGCTTATCCCTACAAAATCATATAGTTTGGCCATGCTTCATTTTCATCACACAAAATGCTCCCATCATGCACAACCCTGATGACAAGCCGAGCAATTGGTTCATACGTTTTAACGCGCTTAAGCCTTTTCAACCCTCACGCAATACATGAGCGCAAGCCATGGATATAGCACTATAGGTAGAATAGAATACGATGGTGGAGGTTTATGCGGAGAAGACAAAAAGGGAGAAAGTCTCACATTGACGCGGCTAATCAACGGGCTATGAAGATGCCCATCAATTGATGTCAATGTGAGGAGTAGGGATTGCCATGCAACGGATGCACTAGAGCTATAAGTGTATGAAAGCTCAAAGTAAAAACTAAGTGGGTGTGCATCCAACTTGCTTGCTCATGAAGACCTAGGGCATTTGAGGAAGCCCATCATTGGAATATACAAGCCAAGTTCTATAATGAAAAATTCCCACCAGTATATGAAAGTGACAATATAGGAGACTTTCTATATGAAGAAGACGGTGCTGCTCTGAAGCACAAGTGTGGAAAAAGGATAGTAACATTGCCCCTTTTTTTAGGCGGGCTTCTTTGGCCCCCCTTTTTTATCTAGGCTTCTTTGGCCTCTTTTTTTTATGGGGCAATGTTCTATAATGATGATCATCACACTTTATTTACTTACAACTCAATATTACAACTCGATACTAGAACAAAGATATGACTCTATATGAATGCCTCCAGCGGTGTACCGGGATGTGCAATGATCTAGCGTAGCAATGACATCAAAAAACGGACAAGCCATGAAAACATCATGCTAGCTATCTTACGATCATGCAAGGTAATATGACAATGAATGCTCAAGTCATGTATATGATGATGATGGAAGTTGCATGGCAATATATCTCGGAATGGCTATGGAAATGCCATAATAGGTAGGTATGGTGGATGTTTTGAGGAAGATATAACGAGGCTTATGTGTGATAGAGCGTATCATATCACGGGGTCGATGCACTGGTGAAGTTTGCACCAACTCTCGAGGTGAGAAATGGCAATGCACGGTACCGAAGAGGCTAGCAATGATGGAAAGGTAAAAGTGCGTATAATCCATGGACTCACATTAGTCATAAAGAACTCATATACTTATTGCAAAGCTTTATTAGCCCTCGAAGCAAAATACTACTACGCATGCCCCTAGAGGGATAGATTGGTAGGAAAATACCATCGCTCGTCCCCAGCCGCCACTCATAAGAAAGACAATCAAAGAAACACCCCATGCTTCAAATTTGTCACACAACGGTTACCATACATGCATGCTATGGGACTTGCAAACCTCAACACAAGTGTCTCTACAATCCAAAACCACCCACTAGCATGACTCTAATATCACCATCTTTATATCGCAAAACTATTGCAGGGAATCAAACATATCATATTCAGCGATCTACAAGTTTATGTAGGATTTTATGACTAACCCATGTGAATGACCAATTCCCGTCATCTCCCTAAATAGATATAAGTGAAGCAAGAGAGTTTAATTATTTCTACAAAAGATATGCCCACGCTCTAACAAATATAAGTGAAGCAAAAGAGCATTCTACAAATGGCGGTTTTCTATGTGAATAGAAACAGGTAATTCAGACTTCAAATGATATAAGTGAAGCACATGAAGCATTCTATAAAGCCATACTCAAAAGATTTAAGTGAAGTGCAATGAGCATTCTATAAATCAACCAAGGACTATCTCATACCAGCATGGTGCATAAAAGAAAAATGAAAACTAAATGCAAAAGACGCTCCAAGACTTGCACATATCGCATGAACGAAACGAATCCTGAAAACATACCAATACTTGTTGAAGAAAGAGGGGATGCCTTCCGGGGCATCTCCAAGATTATATGCTTGAGTCTCCTTGAATATTTACTTGGGGTGCCTCGGGCATCCCCAAGCTTGGCTCTTGCCTCTCTTCCTTTTCCTCATATCGAAACCTTCTCGATCAAACACTTCATCCACACAAAACTTCAACAGAAAACTCAGTAAGATCCATTAGTATAATAAAGCAAATCACTACTCTAAGTACTGTTGTAAAACAATTCATATTTTGTTTTTGCATTGTGTCTACTGTAATATGAATTTTCCATAGCTTGATCCACTAATATAAATTGATAGTTTCATCAAGATAAGTAAAATATGCATAAAAAACAGAATCTGTCAAAAACAGAATAGTCTGTAGCAATCTGAACATTCACCATATTTCTGGTACCTCAAAAATTCTAACAAAATTAGTAAAAATAAACAATTGTACAGCAAGACATTGCAAAAATAATCAGACCAATTGACGTTCCGATAAAAAATATAAAATCGCGCACTACAGCCAAAGTTTCTATCCTGCACCGCACATACTAACAAGCATCATAAACAGTCCTAAAGGCAAACCTGGGCACATTATTTTTATAATACAATGGAATTGTACAAGGGGATAATTATTTTTGATGAAAAGTTTCTGTAATTAAGATTCACAAAGTTTCCGTGAGCATGAACAAAGTTCAAGGAGCTCTCCCACTTCAACAATGCTTATCTCTCTCACTTTCACTTTCCTTTTTGAAAAGTTTTGGGTTCCCCTCTTTATTTTTTTTGTTTTTGAACTTTTATAAAAGAACTCAACAGAAATAAATGACTCTCTAAAACTTCTGGGTTGTCTCCCTGGCAGCACTTTCTTTAAAGCCATTAAGCTAGGCATATAGTGCTCAAGTAATGGATCCACCCGGATCCCAAGGTATATCAAAGCCAATTTTAATTAACAGTGATTTGTAATTTAGTAGTGAGCACAAAGTAACATATATCATGCAACAACAAAGTCTAACTCTCTTCCTATGCATCGGCATGTCATAAAAGAACAATTCATGCACACATAGTAAAGGCCAATTGTAGGACCTTGAGAAGAGGTGTCTAGAGGGGGGGGGGGTGATTAGACACTAAGTACCAAAGTTGCAGTTTTTAAGTTTCCTTAAGTTTAAGTGGAGTTTAGGCACAAGTTTAACATTCACAATACATAACAAGCAAGCATGCAAAGAGTATATGAGCAGCGGAAAGTAAAGCATGCAATTTGCAAGAAAGTAAAGGGAAGGGTTTGGAGGATTCAAACGCAATTGGAGACACAGATGCTTTTGGCGTGGTTCCGATAGGTGGTGTTATCGTACATCCACGTTGATGGAGACTTCAACCCACGAAGGGTAACGGTTGCGCGAGTCCACGGAGGGCTCCACCCACGAAGGGTCCACGAAGAAGCAACCTTGTCTATCCCACCATGGTCGTGGCCCACGAAGGACTTGCCTCACTAGCGGTAGATCTTCACGAAGTAGGCGATCTCCTTGCCCTTACAAACTCCTTGGTTCAACTCCACAATCTTGTCGGAGGCTCCCAAGTGACACCTAGCCAATCTAGGACACACCACTCTCCAAGAAGTAACAAATGGTGCGTTGATGATGAACTCCTTGCTCTTGTGCTTCAAATGATAGTCTCCCCAACACTCAACTCTCTCTCATAGGTTTTGGATCTGGTGGAAGAAGATTAGAGTGGAAAGCAACTTGGGGAAGGCTAGAGATCAAGATTCATATGGTAGGAATGGAATATCTTGGCCTCAACACATGAGTAGGTAGTTCTCTCTCAGAAAATGTATGCTGGAAGTGTAGATTCGGTCTGATGGCTCTCTCCACGAATGAAGAGGAGGTGGAGGGGTATATATAGCCTCCACACAAAATATAACCGTTACACACAATCTACCAAACTCAGTGGGACCGAATCGTTAAACTCGGTCAGACCGATTTAGCAAATAATGTGACCGTTAGGGTTTTCGGCGGGACCAAAATGCAACTCGGTGAGACCGATATGGTTAGGGTTAGGGCATAACGTAATCTCGGTAAGACCGATTACACAAACTCGGTAAGACCAATTTTGGTAATAAGCTTTCCACAGAGTTGGTCAGGCAAACTCGGTTTGACCGATTACACAAACTCGGTGGGACCGATTTTGGTAATGAATCAACCAGAAAGTTTGCATCGTAATCTCGGTAGTACCGATTGCTCAAACTCGGTGAGACCGATTTTGATAATGGACATACACAGAGAGATTACAATCCCATCTCGGTGAGACCGAGATCCCTATCGGTAGAACCGATTTGCTTAGGGTTTGTGGCAGTGGCTAAGACATATGAAATCGGTGGCGCCGGATAGGAAGAATCGGTGTGACCGATTTTGCTTTAGGTTTAGGTCATTTGTGGAAATGGGAAAGTAGTTGAGGGTTTTGGAGCATATCACTAAGCACATGAAGCAAGAGGCTCATTAAGCAACACCTCATCCCTCCTTGATAGTATTGGCTTTTCCTATAGACTCAATGTGATCTTGGATCACTAAAATGCAAAATGAAGAGTCTTGAGCTTGAAGCTTTAGCAAATCCTTTGTCCTTAGCATCTTGAAGGAGTTCCCACATCCTTTAGTCCATGCCACTGCATTGTTGAACTTATCAGAAACATACTAGATAAAAGTGTTAGTCCAACAAGAGATATGTTGACATTAATTACCAAAACCACCTAGGGAGCACTTGTGCTTTCAATCTCCCCCTTTTTGGTAATTGATGACAACATACATCAAAGCTTTAGATAAAGATATAAGGAATAGCAAGTAAAGCTTTGGAAAGACATGTAACAAACATAGGCTCCCCCTACATGTATGCAATCATGTGAATATGGAATATAGAAGCATGTGAGAGCAGAGACATGATAGAGCAGGCAATGTGTTACATGTATCTTGGCCATATGCATCAGAGCAAAGAATATTAAAGAAAATACCTTCATGCTCATGAGTCCTTCTTGCAAACAATATGTACATCAGCAAGAATTCCTCATACACATGATTTTGATGCATATACTTACCTTGTAGTCTTGAGTTGGCTTAGGATGGAATGAACCTGCGTAAACAAGGTTAGATAACAGAGATGCATCTACTAGCCAGAGAAAACAGAAGAAACTACAAGAATACCAAGACTGGGATGACATGCAGAGAGTGAGTACTAAATACCACATTGGATTAGACATGTCCCCAAGAGTAAAGATATGCAATGAATTTAAATGATTTCTTTCCCTTAGATGTCTTGCTCCCCCTGAATCTAGCATGGGATACTGGGAGAATATAGGGAATAGAAAATCAGAGCTGAAAGGTATGAATGATGATCAGAGCTGATGTATGCTAATGCAAATAAGCACAACAGATCATATGAACATGTCTCTCCCCTCAAGAAGACATGTGAGCATATCTCCTCTTGAACACCAAGCATCTGGGATCCTTGAGAAATACTTTCTACTTAAGTATTCTCTCCCCCTGGAGATCTCTCTCTCCCCTTTGAGGGTCTCCCCCCTAGAAGATCTCTCTCCCCCTTAAGGATCTCTTTCTAAATGATAAGCTTTGATGTTCTCTCTCTCCCCCTTTGACATCAATTTCCAAGAAGGGTTTTCTGGAATCCGTCGAATGGGTTTGGTCCTTGAGACACAGCACAAAGAAATTATAAAAATGTGTTGCTTGTAGAGGACAAGATTCATTGAGTGGAGCTGGATCAGTAGAAACATAGAATATGTGGCAAACTGTTTTCCTGATGTGATATCGGTGGCACCGAGTGGTATGCTTCGGTTGTACCGAAAGGATTCGGTTGGGCCGAAAATAACAAATCGGTGAAACCGAGTTCATCTCAGAGAAAACACTTGTCACCTCAGCTCACTTAGACTAGTAAGATCTCACAAAGATTTGCAAGGAATTTACTGAAAGATGTGCAAAGAATGTGATGCAGAAAATGCAGAGCGAACAGAAAGAAATCTAGATGAAGTTTTTTTTTGAAAAGGGGAAACAAATATGCATGAGACAAATGCAAAAACATAGAAAAGAACACAGGAGAACTTCATCTAGAGATGGTCGGCGACAAAGTCACCTATGTTAGAGTATATTGACTTAGGAGTCAAGTGAGATCACTTGATCATAGGTCATACTCATCGTTTAAGCTCAAAATGGGGTTGCCATTTTTCGTTTAAGCATCTTGATGTATTCACATCTTGTCGAGTTGCTTTAGCTCATGACTTGGAGTAAAGCTTCTCTAAGATGGAATAACGTACCTTGGTTGGTGGTGTTGTCCATGTTGTTGAACTTGTGTGAGTTGCTCAAGGTTGATGTAGCTCATCAAGAATTTGGAGCACCACTTGGAATTTAAGTCCATCTACCTACATGGGTTAGTTCTTGCAAGGAAGAGAACTTGTGTATCGAAGATGACAATCATGAAGCTCGACATAGGATTTGTCAAAGGATATGTTTGAGTGGTTCCGTGCTTCCTTGTCTTCAACCACCATAGTGTAGAGGCTTGGTGATGTAGAGATTGCTCAAGATGTGAGTAGATTACAATCTCATGGAATTTGATGCCACCAAGTACCTACATGGATTAGATAACATGCAAGATACAAATATATCCAAGACATAATATTTTCATCATAAGGGAAATATCAAGGATTAGTCATAAGCTCATGTCTTGCATGTATCCAATGGAGTTTCTACTCCAAGTTTGAAGCATCAATGATGTTCAATTCTCCTCTTAACCTGCAAAACACTTTCTCATCAAGAGGTTTAGTGAATATATCCGCTAATTGCTTTTCGGTGCGAACATGCTTAAGATCAATGTCACCCTTAGCAACATGATCTCGAATGAAATGATGATGAACTTCAATATGCTTAGTTCGAGAATGTTGCACAGGATTATGACCAATTTTGATAGCACTTTCATTGTCACAAAGCAATGGAACATGTCTCACATATATCCCATAATCTTTAAGAGTTTGGGTCATCCAAAGTAATTGAGCACAACATGAACCAGCGGCAATATATTCAGCTTCGGCGGTGGATAAGGATACCGAGTTTTGTTTCTTGGAGGACCAAGACACAAGAGATCTACCAAGAAATTGACAAGTACCCGAAGTGGACTTTCTATCAACCTTGTCTCCGGCATAGTCCGAGTCGGAATAGACAACAAGATCGAAAGAGGCCCTCTTAGGATACCAAATGCCAAAGTTTGGTGTATGGATTAAGTATCTCACTATCCTTTTCACGGCCTGAAGATGACATTCTTTAGGAGCAGCTTGATATCGTGCACATATGCACACGCTTAGCATGATATCGGGATGTGAAGCACATAGATATAATAATGAACCAATCATAGAGCGATAAACCTTTTGATCAACTGGTTCACCATCTTTGGTCAAGTCAAGATGTCCACTAGTAGGCATGGGTGTAGTCATAGCTTTGCATTCTTGCATATTGAACTTCTTGAATAAGTCCTTGGTGTACTTTGTTTGAGAAACAAAGGTACGTTCTTTAGTTTGCTTAATTTGCAACCCAAGAAAGAATTTGAGTTCACTCATCATAGACGTCTCAAACTTCTCCGACATTAGCTTCCCAAACTTTTCACTAAAATGAGGGTTAGCTGAACCAAATATAATATCATCAACATAGATTTGGCACACAAATAGTTCTCCATTAAGCCTTTTAGTAAAAAGAGTAGAATCAATTTTCCCAATTTCAAAGCCTTTTTCAATAAGGAACTTGGTCAAGCATTTATACCATGCTCTAGGAGCTTTTTTAAGACCATAAAGGGCTTTGTGAAGTTTTTAAACATGATTGGGTTTCTTAGGATTGACAAAGCCGGGAGGTTGCTTAACATAAACTTCCTCCTCTATTTCACCATTTAGAAAAGCACTTTTAATGTCCATTTGGTACAAGGTGATATCATGATGATTAGCATAGGCAAGTAAGATGCGAATGGGCTCAAGTCTAGCAACGGGTGCGTAAGTCTCACCATAGTCCATACATTCAACTTGTGTGTAGCCTTGGGCGACGAGACGTGCTTTGTTGCGAACTACTTGTCCATCTTCATCTTTGAGGGAGTCCTGGACTAGATGTCTACTTAACCGACATGCTAGACTTCGACTCCAAAGACATCGACGGTATGGACGACGATGCCGGAGACGACCAAAAACCAGAAGCCACAGGGCACTGGAAAGACACCTCATCATACGACATATACATGGTGGACATCCCAAAGGATGGGAATGGCGATGGAACAACGGAGGATGACCCCTCCAAGAAACAGCCTAAGCGCCGGCGTCAGCGGCGCCGCTCCAAATCCCGCCACAGCAAGAATGGAGATTCCGGCACCGGAGATAATAACACTCCGGACAGTGCCGAAGACAAGCCCCTCCTGCCAGATTCGGCACATGAGGATAGAGAAGCCAGCCCTCGTGAGAGAGCGGCAGACAAAGAGGTAGAGGACGATAATTACATGCCTCCCTCCGGAGACGAGGCAAGCCTCGACGACGACGAATCTGTCGTGGCTGAGGATCCCGTCGAACAAGAGTGTTTTAAACGCAGGCTTATAGCCACGGCAAGCAGCCTCAAGAAAAAGCGGCAACAGCTTAGAGCTGACCAAAATTTGCTAGCCGACAGATGGACTGAAGTCCTTGCGGCCGAAGAGTATGAACTCGAACGCCCCTCCAAAAGCTACCCCAAACGCAAGCTGCTGCCCCGATTAGAGGAGGAAGCACATAAACCTACATCACTAGTGCACAATATGGCCAACCGGCCACCTCGTGGCCGCGACAGAGAGGCCTCTAGGCCCTCCACTAAAGCCATACCCCGGCGTCGCTCGAAAAGCACAAAGCCACGAGGCAATGCGCCGGACTTAGTATACATATTGGAGGATAAGGCAATACAAACAAGATCGATCTATGGATCACGTGGGCGCCCCACCATACGTGACGACAACCATCACGCCGGCTACAGCAATTCCGGCCGGGCCGAACACAGTAGACAAAGCTCGCTTGAGCTGCGTCGTGACATAGCCCAATACAGAGGCGCCGCACACCCACTATGCTTCACAGACGAAGTAATGGATCATCAAATCCCTGAAGGTTTCAAACCCGTAAACATTGAATCCTACGTAGGCACAACAGATCCCGCGGTTTGGATCGAAGACTACCTCCTTCATATCCACATGGCCCGCGGTGATGATCTTCACGCCATCAAATACCTCCCACTCAAACTTAAAGGACCATCTCGGCATTGGCTCAACAGCTTGCCAGCAGAATCAATTGGGTGTTGGGAGGACCTGGAAGCCGCATTCCTTGACAACTTCCAGGGCACATATGTGCGACCACCAGACACCGATGACCTAAGCCACATAATCCAGCAGCCATACGAATCGGCCAGACAATTCTGGACGCGGTTCTTAACCAAGAAAAATCAAATCGTCGACTGTCCGGGTGCAGAGGCCCTTGCAGCCTTCAAACATAACATCCGCGACGAGTGGCTTGCCCGGCACCTAGGACAGGAAAAGCCGAAATCCATGGCAGCCCTCACATCACTCATGACCCGCTTTTGTGCAGGAGAGGACAGCTGGCTAGCCCGCAGTAACAACCTCACCAAAAATTCTGGTAGTTCGGATACCAAGGACAGCAATGGCAGGTCGCGTCGCAATAAGCACAAGCACCGCATTAACGGCGATAATACTGAAGATACGGCAGTCAACGCCGGATTCAGAGGCTCTAAACCCGGTCAGCGGAAAAAGCCATTCAAAAGAACTACTCCGGGCCCGTCCAATTTGGACCGGATACTCGATCGCTCGTGCCAGATACACGGCACCCCCGAAAAGCCAGCTAATCACACCAACATGGATTGTTGGGTGTTCAAGCAGGCAGGCAAGTTAATTGCGAAAAACAATGACAAGGGGTTGCATAGCGATGACGAGGAAGAGACCCAGCCGCCGAACAATAGAGGACAGAAGGGTTTCCCCCCACAAGTACGGACGGTGAACATGATATATGCAACCCACATACCCAAAAGGGAGCGGAAGCGTGCGCTCATGGACGTATACGCGATGGAGCCAGTCGCCCCAAAGTACTATCCGTGGTCCTCCTGCCCGATCACTTTTGATCGAAGGGACCACCCCACTAGCATCCGCCATGGCGGATTCGCCGCATTGGTTTTAGACCCAATCATCGACGGATTTGACCTCACTAGAGTCCTGATGGACGGCGGCAGCAGCCTGAACCTGCTTTATCAGGATACAGTGCGCAAGATGGGCATAGACCCCTCAAGGATTAAACCCACAAAGACGACCTTCAAAGGCGTCATACCAGGTGTAGAGGCCAATTGTACAGGCTCAGTTACACTTGAAGTCGTCTTCGGATCCCCAGATAACTTCCAAAGTGAGGAGTTAATCTTCGACATAGTTCCGTTCCGCAGCGGCTATCATGCACTGCTCGGACAAACCACATTTGCAAAGTTCAATGCGGTGCCGCACTACGCATACCTCAAGCTCAAGATCCCAGGCCCTCGAGGAGTCATCACGGTCAACGGAAACACCGAACGCTCTCTCCGAAAGGAGGAGCATATAGCAGCTCTCGCGGCGGAAGTACAGAGTAGCCTCTCAAGGCAATTCTCGAGTCTGGCTGTTAAGCAACCGGACACCGTCAAGCGCGCCCGAAGTAACCTACAACAAGACCACCTGGCACGTTTCGAGCACGCGTAGCAATGCGGCCCCAACCCCAGCCCTCGCAAAATCGCGAGACCAGTACTACGCGTACATCACTACGCTCTGGAGATACCATGGGCATAGGGGGAGGGGCACGACCACGGCATGCCCAGAGTGCGGCTCAACCACACCAGGGGCTCCCAAATGTGTCATCTTTTTTTATCTTTCTTCCTTTTTTCTTCTGATCCTCAGAACTCCGTTTCCCAGAAGCCCTGTCCGGCGGTAGACCTGCCGAACTCACGATGCAACAGCCAGGGAAGCAGAAAGGCTACGAAGAGTATCCAGGTGGTCTCCATTATGAGCATTATACCTGTTTTATACACCATTCCGCAGCCCACCCCTGGAGGGGGACATGTTAAATAATCTCACCCTTGCTTATCGCACTATTTGTATCATTCTGCCTTCATTGCAGTATTTTTCGAATAAACATGCATCGATTTTTGCCTATCGTTGCATTCCTTTTTATATATGTTCACTTATGACATGTTGCACCCGTACGCTTTTGTACGGCCAAATACACCAGGGGCTTAAGTTCCCCAAATTATGGTGTGATAAGTCCGAACACTTTCACAAGTGTGGCACCCCGAACTTATAGCATTATATGCATCAGCTCCGAATCATGTCTTGGGTCAATAGTTGGGTTTGCCCAGCTCCCATGTTTTGGTACCTTACGTTCCGTTATATCAGCTAAGGTAGCACTGGGAGAACCACTGCGATTGTGCCCTAGTTGAGCTGGGTCGAGCACCTCAGTGGAGAAAGCTAAAACTGACCGTCATGATAAGGCGAGAGCTGGTCACTGTTTGAGATGTCTTTTCGAGTCCCTAAATACTTATGCCGCTTAGAGCGAAGAGCCGGCTTTGTCCGGCCCCAGGCGTGGATAGCGCCCCGAATTCGGTCTTCCGAACACTAGGGGCTTCGCCAAAATTTAAAATTATAGAATTCTATGGCTAAGTGAGAGTGTTCAAGCATTATAAGTCTAGTTGCCTCGTTCGTCATGTTGAGCGCCTCCCTAGAAGGACCCAAAAATGGGAACAAGAGCGCTCATGTTTATTCCAAACACCCCAACACTCGTGGCATGGGGGCAGAAGGCAACGACTTGCCATCTCTCATATTTGATAAACGGCCGCACAGAAGGTAATATTTTAAATTAACAAGTGTTGCTTAGCGCATATGAACAAAGTTTTCAGCGCACAGGATAACAAAATGTGAGTCTACTCAAAAATTACATCTTTGGAGCATTCACCCGCAATAATGCGGGCACCCTTCAGGACACCCTTATAATACATCTCGGGCGTGCGATACTCCTTTCCCGGTGGTGGTGCGTCCGTCACAAGCTTCTCGGTGTCCATCTTGCCCTAGTGCACCTTAGCGCGGGCAAGGGCCCGACGGGCACCTTCAATGCAGGCGGAGTGCTTGATTGTAACGCCCCGGTAGTTAAGCTACAGTAACCCTCCGGAAATGATGCCACATCACCTCGGTTAGTGTTGATAATCTCACGTTAGTTCAAAACCGGTTCGAATTCAAACTCAAAATCAAGCAAACAATAAAAGTTTTTAAATATTAAAACTAAAAATGTTCGGAGTGACCCAAATAATGCATAGGTAATTATGGTAAAGAAACCACACTTTTATAAAATGGTTAAGTAAACTAAAATGAGTAAAACAGTAGCTAAAACAATTAAATAAATGCCTTTTTCTTTTATAAAATATTAAACTATTTAGTTCAGGGGTAAAACTTTTTAAGACAGTAGTTGGAATTGTAACTCCATTTTAGGTGTGGGTTTTATTTTTGTAAAACTATAAAGTATTAAATAAATAAAAACAAACAGAAAAGACAAGGGGGGAAAAATAAAACAGAAATAAAAAGAAACCCCCCAGGCTAGCTGGGCCTCGGCCCAGCCAGTGGCCTGCCAGGCCGGCCCACTCCCTCCCCTGGCCTATAACCCCCTAGGGGCACCGAACCCTAGCACTCTACCCATCTCTCCCCTCGCTCCCCTCCTGGCGCCGCCA
>NC_057795.1:87632795-87640680 GCF_018294505.1 Triticum aestivum | reverse complement strand
CCCGGAGCCCCACACCTCGCCGGGACCTCACCGCCGGCCTGCTTCCCCTCCGTTGCATCGTCTCCGTCCTCCTCCTCGCCCCTCGTTGCCCTGGACCCTACACGCCCCCCCGTGAGCACCTCTCCTCCTCCTTCCCCTAGGTTCCCGCTCGACGACCGCGGCCATAGCCGTCGTGCGCACGCACGCTCGCACTCCCGCCGCGCGCCTCGATTACCTCCCCTTCCTGTGAGCCGCTCCGGCCAGCCCCGCCACTACCTCCACCACCGCGCCACCCGCGGCCCTCCGCCGCCTCTCCTGGTCGGCGTCGTGGGCGCCGGCGCCTTCGTCCATGGCCTCGCCCGGGCAGCCTCTGGGCTCGCCTCGCGCCAGGCGCCCCTGCGCCCGTTAGCCCTTGCGCCCGCTTAGGCCCCTGGGGCCAATGACAGCCGGGGCCCAGCCCCCAGAACTATAAAAAAATGAATCAATAAAAATTATAATTAATTAATTAATTAATTAGTGAATTAATTAAGTTAATTAGTCCTATTTAATTAATCTGATTAACTTGTTAGTTTAATTAAACCGTAATTTGTTTAGCTAACCCCTAATAAAACTAATCAGAGTATGACAGGTGGGTCCCACTGGACCCACTGGTCAGGTTGACCAAGTCAACTCTGTTGACTGATGATGTCAGCATGACATCATGCTGATGTCATAATTCCATTTTCGAATTAATTTAAATAATTAATTAAATTCAGAAATTAATAAAATCTTTAGAAAATCATATCTTTTAATCCGTAACTCGGATGAAAATGTTTTCTACATGAAAGTTGCTCAGAATGATGAGACGAATTCGGATACGCAGTCCGTTCGTCCGCCACACCCCCCTAACCTATCGAATCCGCAACTTTCCCCCTCCGGCTCCTCTGCCCGAAAACACGAAACACCGGGAATACTTTCCCGGATGTTTTCCCCCCCTTCACCGGTATCACCTACTACCGCGTTAGGGCACACCGAACACCGCGTATTGCCTTGTTATATTTTGTGATGCTTTGTTTGCTCTGTATTCATTATTTCTTCCCCCTCTTCTCTCCGGTAGTCTACGAGACCGACGCTGCTGCTGACCAGTTCGACTACGGAGTTGACGACCCCTCTCTCTTGCCAGAGCAACCAGGCAAGCCCCCCCCTTGATCACCAGATATCGCCTATTCTCCTCTATACTGCTTGCATTAGAGTAGTGTAGCATGTTACTGCTTCGTTAATCCTATTCTGTTGCATAGCCTGACATTGTCGCTACATCTGTTGATACCTTACCTGCAATCCTAAATGCTTAGTATAGGATGCTAGTTTATCATCATTGGCCCTACATTCTTGTCAGTCTGCCTTGCTATACTATCGGGCCGTGATCACTTGGGAGGTGATCACGGGTATATACTATACATACCTACATACTATACAGATGGTGACTAAAGTCGGGTCAGCTCATTGAGTACCCGCAAGTGATTCTGACGAGGGGGCTGAAAGGACAGGTGGCTCCATCCCGGTAGAGGTGGGCCTGGGTTCCCGACGGCCCTCGACTGTTACTTTGTGGCGGAGCGACAGGGCAGGTTGAGACCACCTAGGAGACAGGTGGGCCTGGCCCTGTTCGGCATTCGCGGATACTTAACACGCTTAACGAGATCTTGGTATTTGATCTGAGTCTGGCTACGAGCCTATACGCACTAACCATCTACGTGGGAGTAGTTATGGGTATCCCGACGTCGTGGTATCAGCCGAAGCACTTCAGACGTCAGCGACGGAGCGGCGCGCGCCGAATTGGACTGGAACGCCACTAGGCTAGGTCTGCTTTCGGCCGCCCTCGTAACGTGCAGGTGTGCTATGGGCGATGGGCCCAGACCCCTGTGCGCTTAGGTTTAGACCGGCGTGCTGGCCTCTCTGTTGTGCCTAGGTGGGGCTGCGACGTGTTGATCTTCCGAGGCCGGGCATGACCCAGGAAAGTGTGTCCGGCCAAATGGGATCGACCGTGTTGGGCTATGTGGTGCACCCCTGCAGGGAAGTTAATCTATTCGAATAGCCGTGATCTTCGGTAACAGGACGACTTGGAGTTGTACCTTGACCTTATGACAACTAGAACCGGATACTTAATAAAACACACCCTTCCAAGTTCCACAGACAACCCGGTGATCACTTTTCCGCAGGGCGACGAGGAGAGGATCGCCGGGTAGGATTATGCTACTCGAGATGCTACTTGGAGATGTTACTTGGAGATGCTACTTGGAGGACTTCCATCTACTCTCTTCTACATGCCGCAAGACGGAGGCTGCCAGAAGCGTAGTCTTCGACAGGATTAGCTATCCCCCTCTTATTCTGGCATTCTGCAGTTCAGTCCACCGATATGGCCTCCTTACACATATACCCATGCATATGTAGTGTAGTTCCTTGCTTGCGAGTACTTTGGATGAGTACTCACGGTTGCTTTCTTCCCCCTTTTTCCCCTTTCCTTTCGTTCTGGTTGTCGCAACCAGATGCTGGAGTCCAGGAGCCAGACGCCACCGTCGACGATGATTCCTACTACACTGGAGGTGCCTACTACTACGTGCTGCCCGCTGACGACGTCCAGGAGTAGTTTAGGAGGATCCCAGGCAGGAGGCCTGCTCCTCTTTCGATCTGTATCCCAGTTTGTGCTAGCCATCTTATGGCACCCTGTTTAACTTATGTCTGTACTCAGATATTGTTGCTTCCGCTGACTCGTCTATGATCGAGCACTTGTATTCGAGCCCTCGAGGCCCCTGGCTTGTATTATGATGCTTGTATGACTTATTTTATTTGTAGAGTTGTGTTGTGATATCTTCCCGTGAGTCCCTGATCTTGATCGTACACATTTGCGTGCATGATTAGTGTACGATTAAATCGGGGGCGTCACAAGTTGGTATCAGAGCCGACTGCCTGTAGGAATCCCCCTTTCCAACTCCTTGGCCGAAGTCGAGTCTAGTCGTTGAAAAACTTTTACTAACATGGCTGTGTGGCCCATGGGCCCACGTCGCCATCGGGAGGTATTAGGATCTTTTACTCCTCGATCTTTACTCTGGGATTCTGAACTCTCTTCTATTCGGGTTAAACGATTTTGCTAATAACAAAACTAACTTTAGGTTCTCGCGAGTACTTTCTCCCGGAGAGCCCCTCACTTCAGATGATCGTCTGCTAATCAGAAGAATTCGGAGATACTCTTTGATATTCTCTCGAGACTTTGTGACCATCACTTTTGCTATTCCTGGCCACCGATAAATCCGTATGGATAACTACTTACACTTGCCATTCATACGATCATCCCCCAGTGATCTTGTTATTACAAGATACCCCGAAGTTTTCTCTATTGATCCGAGAATACTTTGTGCCTACTGCCTAGCAGTTCCTTACTACATGAATACCCCCTCAACTAAATACTCGCACTTGTCGAGTATCCGCTCATCCCCTATTGTTCATGTGTTACACAAAATTCTTCAAAATACTATTCGATCTTCCGAGAATCCTCTGGAGCCTTTGGCTCTTGAAATTCTTGCTTGCTTGCATTATGGTTAATCCCATAAGTCTCGTAGTCATATTGACATTCCTTGTCATTATCATTTTGAGTCTGTTGACTCAATATGTTTGCGAATACCCGCAATCATCATTGATCCTTATAAATTACCTTTCCGGCTGAGCTGCCATCCTTTTAACTGGAATTGGTTCTCGACCAATCCAATTGTCTTTGATTGTACCCTAAGGCTATTCAACTTTTCCACCCCTAATTAGAGCATTGCTTCTGATCCCTTGATTTGGAAATCATAATTCCTTTGCATTTGACAATTGAGTTAGTCAGTTGTTTCTATAATTTGCTTCCTCTAGTTGAGTACCGATGCTCACGTCAGATCCCTTGTGGACCACCAGATCCTTTGTTGGATTTTATCTGACAACGCCCTTCATATTAAATAACCTTGTGAGCCTTTACTCGGATACATAATGCCTTTGGTAAATTGTATCGTCTGCTTTCTCAACCATGCTTTACCTTTGAGCTTGAGTTATTTACTTCTAAAGATTCTGGTATATGATTCTAAGATGCCCAGATGGGTTGAACCTATGCCTTCCTTAATATGTGTGAACTCGAAAGTTTTCACGAGTCATACTCTTCTGGTGCTTCGCCAGATAAAATTTCAACACTGCAACTTAATCGAACGCGAGAAGTGGATGAAAGGTTATGCATTGGAGAAGTGGGAGTCGACCTTGAACTTTGTGTTCATGCCCATGGACCCGATGTACATCTTCTCATCGAAGCTTCTTTTAAAATTAATTATTCCCTTGATATAAGTTCATCTTATATCTGGGGTATGGCCTTTTACAATCGTGGTTCCGACCATGTTCTCTTTTAAATACCATTTCTCGTGCAAGATTAAGCACTTGTCTTCTGTAGAGCAATACCCCCAGTCCAACCTCTACTTTGGTCTGTCATCGAGTATTAACCCCCCTGGTATCTCGAGATTATCATGGAACTGCATAACTTTTTATGAGTTCTTCATCAAGTGCTACCTTCCCACTGATTCCAATTTTTCGCGGGCTCTGAGTTATTGAACACACAAAGACATCGATAACTGAACCGAGTCCGCTCTACGGTTCAACCACTCTTCAGTAAGCTTCTATAAGTACGAGTTTGTACCCGATCATGTCATTCCTAGCCTGTTTGGCTATATCATTGTCGTGATGATTTTAACTGTGCTACCCGGTCCTTCTTCTCGGAGCACAATTTTCGACGATGAATTAAGCTTACGTCGATTTTCCTCGTCATTCCCTTTCACCTTAAACAACAAGCTTGAGTTCGAGTTTATGCCATAACCGTGGTTCCATTAACCTCTTGCTTCATCATTACTTTGACTTGATGTCGTCGCTGATTGATCACATCGGCATGGAAACTCTCGACACTTGTGTCGTGATCATCATCAACCTTATGAGCTCTTCCAGGAATTCAGTTGAATTCATGATGGGTAATACCATCCTTGCCCCTCGATGATTCCTGTTCTCATCGACCACTTTATTGCCTTCCGTTCAACACAACTTGTTCGTGTTTGGTGTAAACCTTGAGATCACTGCTAACCAGCAGTCGATCTTCCTTACCTCGGTAGTATTACCATCTCTTTTTGTCAAGAATGTGGTGAGAATTTCACCACCTCTTAATAATTCTTCATAACATAATATTTCTTGCCATCTTCGTTCATTCCTTGGTCCCCGTATTGTTTTCAACCGGAATACCGACAATGGAGCTATGACGTGTGAATTCAAAACTTCTAACAACCCTATTGCTTTGAAGTGAATGGGCAATAGTTCATTCTAAGTCCTTCGCTAATTGAATCACCATTCTGACATTGGTCGTGCAACCCAACCCATATTTCGGGCGCACCTTTCAACCAATGTTTAATTGTGTATGTTTTCCTCGAGCATACTTCCTTATATCATTTGATCTGACAAATGTTATCTCCTTGTTCACTTAATGGTGGAAATCCATCTTTTGGGAATCTCGGTGAATTGCCGTTGAGTTCACCAGACACCTCCTTGTCCTCTCCTTGGGTTAATGATGGACTCTTGTTAACGGAAATCACTTCGTAGTTCATTTCCCTGAGAATCTTACAATGTCATCTCGTCAATTTGCGTTGCACCTTTTCTTCTCAGCTATCCTAAGTCTGAGGTATCCTGACACCAATCGGATCTGAATCTTGGTCAGATATGATGGTTGGGACAATTTTCCAAGAGTCATGAAGTTGATCCTTTGATGACCCGGTAACATGATGTCATGCCTAGCACCCCCCCCCCCCGGCTGGAGGACCTATCATTATAGATTCCTTTTCAGCAAGGTTATCCATTCGTCCATGAGGAAATTGTAAGACTTATTCTACAAGTTATTCCTGATGGATCCTTCGTGTTTCCAAAGTCTGATCTTCACCTGAAGACCATGTCAATGCTATCTCGAAGCATGTCAATGGTACTCCGATTTTCAACAAGAACATTTGAAGCACGATGCTAAATTCTATTTATCACTTATCCTAACACCGTTGTATGGGTAATATCATGAGATTCCTTCCCCCTTACCTAAATGGTTTTCTACTTTATATCCTGTCATGGATATCATGCTCTGCTTGTCATTAGGAAGGATATACCCCTGAAATATGTGTTTAAACACATTTTCCTTTCCATTGTTCTGTTTAATCTGATGATCATATTTTCCTTCCATTGGTTTGTTTAGACCTTTGCTATGATCTATATGATATAAGCAGTAATAATCCACTGCTTGTGCAAACACCCCGATGTACAACTCTGTCAGTAAGACCCTGTTTTTATTGTTGATGACATTCCGGTAACCACCGATGGATGAGAACTTTGCCTATTGGTCCGCCTTGTTGAACGAGCAGGAAAGTAGTTCTCTTTGTCCCTCGCCCTTGGTGTCGACGTTGTCGCCGACATAATTGACAGGCTACCCCCCCCCCTGACATGCCTAGCTTGCATGATCACGCAAGACGTCTCCGCCCTTCCTACTTCTAACCCACATGGTGGGCCCATAACCCACAGGTCCACTGGATCGAAACCTGACTCTCCTATACACCCTATTGTCGAAGTTATTCCTCGCGCTTGGCTTCGTATTTTATTCACGGGCCACCTTCCTAATGCTCTATTCTGGTATCAGACGCAATACTTACTCTCGCTGCTCTGAAACCCTTACTCACTCTGGTTCAGACTTCGAGCAACTATCTATCCACTTGGAACCTCTTATTGTACCTTCGTACCTTACTCTTGATGTATTCGATATGTTCGACTCAAGAGATAATCTTATACTAATTCATGGGTTAACCCCCAGGTTGTATCCCTCACAAGCATTCTGTCGTAGTCAAGCTGCCCCTTACCTAGTCGTAAGTACGTTGGAGATCCTGAAGCAAAGGAAGCAAAGGACGACATCACCATGATGACCTGAATCAGAGAAATGAAGATGTCAATGTAATGGATCGACCTCTTCAAGAAGAGCAACCAAGACTAAGAAGATTCGTTAGGATTTCGTAACCAGACCTTCCCCCTTATACCCCCTCTTAAATCTCGGGACGAGATTTCTTGTAGTGGAGGAGATTTGTAACGCCCCGGTAGTTAAGCTACAGTAACCCTCCGGAAATGATGCCACATCACCTCGGTTAGTGTTGATAATCTCACGTTAGTTCAAAACCGGTTCGAATTCAAACTCAAAATCAAGCAAACAATAAAAGTTTTTAAATATTAAAACTAAAAATGTTCGGAGTGACCCAAATAATGCATAGGTAATTATGGTAAAGAAACCACGCTTTTATAAAATGGTTAAGTAAACTAAAATGAGTAAAACAGTAGCTAAAACAATTAAATAAATGCCTTTTTCTTTTATAAAATATTAAACTATTTAGTTCAGGGGTAAAACTTTTTAAGACAGTAGTTGGAATTGTAACTCCATTTTAGGTGTGGGTTTTATTTTTGTAAAACTATAAAGTATTAAATAAATAAAAACAAACAGAAAAGACAAGGGGGGAAAAATAAAACAGAAATAAAAAGAAACCCCCCAGGCTAGCTGGGCCTCGGCCCAGCCAGTGGCCTGCCAGGCCGGCCCACTCCCTCCCCTGGCCTATAACCCCCTAGGGGCACCGAACCCTAGCACTCTACCCATCTCTCCCCTCGCTCCCCTCCTGGCGCCGCCACCCTCCCACGACCGCACAAACCCACCCCACATTCTCCCCCGACCCCCCACTCTCTCCTCGCGCCCCCTCCTCTTGGTCCCGATCTGGATCGGGGCAGGCGACCCCGACGCCCCGTTTCTACCTCACCGGCGCCGCCTCCTCGTCCTCCTCCCCGCCGGAAACGCCCTGAGCCCGGA